>NW_021833889.1:0-2500 GCF_006345805.1 Octopus sinensis | reverse complement strand
CTCCCTGTTCGTATAAGAATTTATTATCGGTTAGCTGATATCAGCACAAATCACCAAACAGATTGTTCGCTGAGGTTATAAACAAGTGCTTCAACCGCAGCCAAATACATTAGTCCGGGGATGCCTCTCACTGACGAGACACAACAATGTCGAAATATCAGCTGCTCCAGAAACATTTGCGCTCCTGACTGGAGTGTGTCATGAACGCATATTCGTCGTAAAGGGGGAATTCTCCTGTGAGGAAATAACAGAAATGAGGAGTTCACGTTCGAATTTGACTGAAGATATAAAGAATAAATACGGAAATAATAGTATTTTAGTGAGATTTACTGGGTAAAGTAATTATTTTTCATGTGTTGGAGAGTGCAGGGGGAGCAGTGCCATTACTATTTGTAAGGGTTTCATGGCCAGTGGGATGACGAGCGGAATCTATCCCCAGAAGCAACACCGGGATTTAATGTGTGTAGCAGTGTGGACTGTGTTAAATATCTCCGAATCACAGACGTTTGGGTCAACCAATGAACAGATTAAGATCAGATTAATTCAAGAGCTGATATCATTAATATCCTTCTTTTCTGCAGTTTTTACCTGTGGAATTTCAGTCACGAGATTTTGGATAATCCACAGCTAAGATAGAAAATGGTCATAGAAAGAAACGAAATTATGGTAGGAGAGAGTTACGCAAAGATATGAAACCATGGTAAAAATATTTGAGGAAAGTATCAAAATGCCTGTCTGTCTGTCGGTCTATCTGTCGGTCTATCTGTCTGTCTGTCTGTCGGTCTATCTGTCTGTCTGTCTGTCTGTCTGTCTGTCTGTCTGTATGTATGTATGTATGTCTGCCTGTCTATCTATCTATTTGTGTCTCCCTCTCTCTTTGTATCTCTCTCTCTCTCTCTATCTTTCTGTGTATGTATTACACAATCACGCAGTTTCCCTCATAGCTACTATCATCACTTGAATACCGTTTCCGCCGCCGCCGCCATAATACCACCACCACCACCGCCGCCGCCGCCGCCAACAACAACACTAACTCCACTACTACTACTACTACTACTACTACTACTACTACTACTGCTGCTGCTGCTGCTGCTACTGCTACATGCAGTACCGTATTCACATGAAAGCCTAGCTGTCAACATGTATAGACAATCAGCACCAGTGCTGTTTGATTTATCATCGCAGTGACGGGGGTTCGTTTCCGACACACAACAGCTCAGTGGAATTATTGAGAAGCGCTGACAATGGCTGCTGTCGTCAATAATAATATTATCGTGAAATTCAACCGATTCCTCTCACCTGTGACAATGGACACGTGATTGAAAGATAGGAATGGAGAGGAATGGAGACCGAGAAGCATTGACAAGCGAGAACCTGAGATGAAATGAGACACATACGTACACATATACATAAACACCCACCCCACACATACATATATATATATATATATATATATATATATATAGTGTGGGTGTGTGTGTGTGTGTGTGTGTGTGTGTGTGTAAAAGGCATACACATACATATATGTATATACACTTATATATAAATATACACCTCTATATATAAACTCTTACATGTGTGTGTATATATATATAGGCAAATATATATAAACACGTATGAATATATGTTGTAATACAAATATATATGTATACATTCACACACACACAGATACACACACACACACACACACACACACACACGCACATATATATATATATATAATTTCATACATATATATATATATATAAGCGAAGATTTATGTGTATACACATACAAACAAATCTATATTTATTAATGCTCTCGCACCTATGTAAGTTTCTGCCTTCATCAATTCAAAAGTAAATCGGCTGAGCAATTTAGAGGCTTCCATACATTCAAAAAGAGACCAGTTTAGGTTCTTATTATTCATGTTCGATTCGTTGGTGGATCTCGTTTTGTCCTTTTTTGCGTTGACCAAAGGAATTATTTAAATCTTTCACAGATTTTTTTTTATCGGTCTTGCTGAAGATTTCCACAATTAGATTTTACTTTTAGAAAATTCGAACGATTTAGGCTGGAAACTAACAATTTTATGATGGGGGGGGGGGGGGGGAGAATTTGCCGTCATCAAACCCCAAAAGGCTGTTGAGAAGTTTTGCCTTGGCAAGACTCGAAATGGGAGCGCGAAGAATTGGTAGAATTACTACAAAGCTCTAACGATTCTGTCAGATCTCTGCTGTTCCAGTTACAAATAATTCTTTTGGGTATAGGCCCAAGGCCAGATTTGGTGGGAAGTTGAACTAGGCGATTCTGTCAGCACCAGTACTCAACTGGTACTTATTTTATCGATTCCGAAAAGCAAAGTCGATCCCGTACACTCGGACGAGATGCTACTCAGAATCTTTCCCAACGTACCAAAGATTCAGTCGCTTTAATAATAAACATTTTTTTTTACAATAGATACAATGATTGAAATTTTGAGGGATGGAGTTAGTCGGTTGCATCGACCCCAATAATTACT
>NW_021833888.1:35000-50000 GCF_006345805.1 Octopus sinensis | reverse complement strand
TTTACATTCAATTGCTGCACCTCCTGACATGATCTTGTGGCTTGTCCATGGCTTTTTACCCCGTTACTACTTTATTTATGGTCTATGGGGAAAATGTGAATGTATACAACTTAACGCAAAAAATATTCAAAGAGATGAATAACAAAAAACGTAGAACCTGTTAAGACCATTGCCGAGTGTTTAATACCCCGAGCATCGCTGGGTACTCCGGCTAGTTATACATATAACTCAAATCCAGAGTATAAGTAACAGAACCAATCAAGTTAAAAACATAAATAGATTATTTCAGCAGTTCTAACCTTCGCAGTTTCTAACCTCTGTACCGATAAGGAGTAGACTAGATTCGAAACCTGTGCCTAAACGCAATCCATCTGAATTGCCGGTTGCGCGGGTAATACACATTTCCGAATACGACCCTCTCACAATTTGAACTCAGAAAGTAAAGATCTGGCACAAATAACCAATATATTTTGTCAGATAATCTAACAAATCCGCCGATTCATCACTCTGTTCTATCATTATTTCTGTTCAAATTCTTGTTATATTTTCCAATTTGCATATTTTCCAGGCACATTGAATAATTAGGTACCGAGTGGAGTTTAGTTTACTATATTAGTCGATTAGATATTTGCTGTGTTGAGACGGTGCTTGAAATCATTACTTATTATTCATTTATTCCGAACTTGAAATCTATTTGTGTTGAAAGGTTATGGGGGTTATAAACCCTCAAGCCAAGGATAAGTATTCTGTCACTGACACGTATCAAATACGAACGTTTTAAATTCGAAATTGGTTAATCAAACAGGTTTTGCACCATTTTACGAATAAACTAAACGTTTGAGAGTTCAAAATAAAATCATTGTATTATGGATATAGATCTTAGTAACACACTGTTATGCACTTAGGAGAAAATGTTCCGTGGATAGTGAAGCAGTCTTGACACAGTCATTAACGACATATATATATATATATATGAAAGAATGGAGTTGAACGACGAATTAACAAAATTCCTTTATTTATGTCGAAAATAAAGTAATTTTGTTAATTCGTCATTCAACTCCATTCTTTTATATATTTATATTTAAAAAAAAAACATACAAATTTCCACACGAAAGCACGTAACTTCAAAACGTGTCATCTCTGATGTGAAGTTGCTACCCAGGTATCGGTTAACCGAATTAGCCATAACAAGATAATCATTCAACTACTCATATATATATATATATATAATATATATATATATATATATATATGGATAGATAGATAGATAGAAAGAAAGAAAGATATAGATGAGTCTGTTTACAGTTGTTTACAGTTGGTGACGTCCTGTACCCATGTAATTATTATTATTATTATATTATTATTATTATTATTTAATTGAACGTATATATAATATATATATATAATATATATATATATATATATATATAATATATATATATATAGCAGGTATCATCTAGACATACTCACTATAGAAAACACGTAAAACTGCGCAAGTGACATCAACACTGACATTTTAAATTTCCACAGGGTAAAGATTGATTATAAGAGAAATGTAATTATACGTACGTATGTATATAAACCTACATATATATATACGTGAGATTTTCTTTTAGTAGGGAAATAGTTAGTTTTAATTGCTATTTCTTAATTACGGTATGTGATGAAGCAAATTTTTGCTGAACCCTAATTATAATTATACTCATAATTATAAAAATGGATATATATATATATATATATATATATACAGACACATTAGTATGAATATATATACATACGTGTATAAAAATAAGCAAAGATTTGTTTATAAGCTTCGAAATGAAATGTGTATAGAATGATGCAAATTAGATGATGTTTAGGTAATCGCAGATTTGCCATGAGAACAGTGAGGAATGCTGGGTAAATTACTTTTACAAAGCGGAAACATTTGTTAGCAGCCAGTCATGTTACTCGAACCCGAATCCCTTAATCTCTCCGGATGAGTGCTTTACCATTAAGCTAAACTGCCCGCTGACAAATTCATCCGCGATATCAGAGGCTAAATAGGTAATGTACAACTACGTGTATAAATATAAACAAACCAACATTGTTAATCTCGCTCTCTCTCCCTCTGTCTGTTTTTTGTAGTTTTCTTTGTGGAGAATATAACTTCCCTGGCTTAATTTCCCCTTTCGTTCCAATTAAGTTTGTCCAGTTACTCTCAGACTCTTCCTTCCCTTACTCTCCACCAAATTTCTCTCTCGCTGTCAGACCCTTCCTTCTCTCACACTCCACCAAATTTCTCTCTCGCCACATATGTTTCTTGTTCCTCGGGGTCTCACTTCCTTAACCTGAACCATAAAAATAATATCCTGCATTCCTCGCATTCATGCAACACTATGGCACGTGAGAGAATAATAGCTAACACGTCCAATAGACTGGAATTATATGTTTACCCTTTTAAGTATTTATGCGCAATAAAAACACAAACAACAACAAATATCTTCACATGCTGATATTTTGATTGTTCATGGGTCTTAAGTAAAGGCTGTATGATAATCCGATTACACGTCCACATTCTAGCTTCCGATGGAGCATAACATAGATCGATAGATCGAAGAGAATCTCTCACGGGCGGCTGGCCTGATTTATCAGCGCATTTAAGTGATTAATCGATCACTAAATCAGCCAAAGACTCAGAAAGATCATCAGAAGAAAACTTTATTTACAACTAGCAACGGAGACTTTATTTTCGGTTTTATCTTAAATAATTCGTCAAGCGAAGGCGACGGAGTGGCAGAAATGATAAAATGCCAAACGAATTTTCTAAGCCACATTTATTATTGATTTTACATGTTCTGGGGTTCGAATCCGGTTGGGTTTTGTAAAGTAATATTTCATCTCAAACGTTATACACTTACATGCATGCATATATATATATATATATATATATATATATTATATATATATATATGTATATATGTATGTATGTATATATATATGTGTGTGTGTGCGTGTGTGTGTTTCTTTAAATCCAAAACAATGCGAGTTACATGAAATAGTTTGTATTTTTATCTTGTATTTCGGGTTTAGCACCGGTTCTTCGGGAAATAATCGGTATTGAGAAAATATTCCAGGCGTTATCCTTGATTAGATAGTATTCGATCTGTATTATGGTTGGTGGATGCACCCGTAATCTAATATCTCAGTATCTTGTAATTCTTTGCACTGATCTAATCCGGTGCTGTCGAATGGTGATGCAGTCGAACTCACACTACTATAATCTAGTACTGCATGGCAATATTACCAGGACAAACACACAAAGGGCATATATGCGTATATACAAGCAAGTTGACAGGAAGCGGTTAGAGTCAGGTATGGGCTGGAGGTGAAATTTCAGCACCGAGGAACGTATCTGTTGAAGACACGCAAGGCTGGTGGTAGAAATTGATACTGCGACGGATAAATAGATAGATAGATAGATAGATAGATAGATAGATAGATAGATAGATAGGGAGAGTTTACGAAAGAAAACAAAAGACGAAGACAGGTGGTGTACAAAACAAACAGACGTATTAGTATAACGCTCAGGAATAGAAAAGGTATTTTACGTCTCGAGCTTACGCTCTTCTACAGAAAGGGACACAGGTAAAAACAAGGAGAGAAAAATAGGAGAGAAAAAATGTGTGTAGTGGCTACCGATCTATCATGGTGACTGATAGACAGATAGATACTCCCACTGATGAGCAGTATCTGCGAGATCCTTGTTCCTCAAGAATAGCTAGTGATTCAGTGAACTTTTAGCTTTAAGAATCTTGTCAAAATTTTCTTGGTTAGGGATTCTGTTTTTCCTGAGATAAGACATTATTTACTATGCATGTGGTAACATCTCTGTTCAGGGAATTTTCTTCATTTTTCTAGTTTTCCACTGGAATAGAATGAGTAAGAAAGGGTAAGAATATGTACCAATTGGCTTATTTATAGCGCAAATCAATATTTTGATACAATACATGATGCGGATTTAACGTTAGGGTTCTTTTTATTATATTGAGGATTCAATATTTAGAATTTAGGATCTAAACTCTCAATCCATGGGAGAGGAGATGGCGACGGAGAGGACTACTGCATTGTAATAGTGCGTCGCTTCAGTTCTTGATGTTTCCCTTCTACATCTGACGGATAACGCCTTTGCTCCATGCAGGGGACATGTATCCAGCCCAGGGATCTGTTTTGAGCAGTCTTTACTGATGCGGCTTTTACGAGGTCTGACAGTAACCCTAATTAAACCTCTCTTAGTCGCTTTTTACGATACCCAGAGAATGTATTGTTTGACATGCCGGTCCCCACCCAGCACTAGAGCAACGAGAAAGGAAATGTTTTGCTCAAGAACACAACACGCCGCCCTATCTGGGACTCGAACCCGCAATCTGGCGATCGTGAGTGTAACACAGTAACCACTATTTTCTGTCTTTATGTTTTGATGAGTATAATAGCATACATACAAACTTGTACTTAACATGAACATACTTGCTTATGGACTAACGGTACTACCCATTTCTTTCATGAGGCAAAATTCGTAATTTTCAACCCTTCCACTTAAATACGTTATTAATCTGTCTCCATTTCGGTGAAACATCAAGATGAATTTAAATGGAGCGTTTGAAAATCAGGAATATTTTTCCGCCTGAAAACTAAGATATCATTGTTCACCGATAAATAAAAAGCATATCTATCAAGCAAATGCGGTCTTAGGGAAGCGGTGCCACTCTTAATCATTATCGTGTTATATACACGATATATAAGAAAATAATTTCCCTATTTAAAATGAACTCCCTATATTAAAATACTTATAAATTATTTATTAATTGTAATTTTAACAAAATATGCATATCAGAGGAAAGCTTCTATTTATACTTCATAAAACAAACAAGACCTTTTCAGAAAAAAAGTACAATTGATAAATAATTTATAACTATTTCAGTATAGGGAGTTACTTTTCAAGCACATATATATATGTATATATATATTATATATATATATATATATATATATATATACTCATATATTCATACATATGCACGCATTTATTTACATATATACACAGCTACAAATAAATGCGTATTCATATATATATATATATATATATTATATATATAGACATATACATGTCTACGTATATATGTATATTTACATTATACACATATATATTCACATATATGTAGACAGACAGACTACAAGATAGATAGATAGATAGATAGATAGATAGATAGATAGATAGATAGATAGATAGATAGATAGATAGATAGATAGATAGATAGATAGATAGATAGATAGATAGATAGATAGATAGATAGATAGATGGCTAGATAGATAGATAGATAGACCGACAGGCAGACAGACAGAAGATTGAAAAAATTGTCGGCAAAAGAGTATATGAATATAGCTGAAGGAATCAATGCGTAGACTTAAAACTTATCACAATCGAAATCCCTGCCTCTATCTCATCTATTTCCTCTCTTTGCGAGATTTTATATTTATAAATGAAGACACGGTTGAAGCTTGGCCTCATGCCACATTTTCTGCTCTCTTATCTTAGACAGTAATCGTTCATTTTAATCTCCTGTCTCTATCACGACAATATCGCCTTATAAGCAACTGATAAAACTCTTATAGATTTTTGTGAATAATAGATATACAAGTATATACTGATGTCTATATATATATACATGGTATATTGTATATGTATGTAAGTATTGCTTTTGTATGTGATTTTGTGTGTTTGTATGTGACTGCATTGCATGCGTGTATCAGTTTTTTCATGTATTCTTGTCTCTCCATCGAACAGGCATGCAATGTGCCTACACACAGCCAGACAAGCACACGCACACACACACACATACACAAAAGCACACACCTATATGTAAGTATGTATGTACGTGTGTATGTATTGAATGTATGGGATGTATGTATACGTGTATGTTTGTGTGTATGTACGTATAGAGGATATATATATATGTGTGTGTGTGTGTGTGTATTGAATTATGGGATATATGTGTAAATGCATATGTTTGTGTATATGTACGTATAGAGGATATATATGTGTGTATATATATATATATATATATATATACACACACATATATATTTATGCATACACATATATGTAAGGGAGTGAGTGTATATGGTTCTGTGTGTGAATGTGGAGGTGTAGGCGTGTGTGATTGCGCACGTGCATGAGAGATTGTCAATAAATCTGAAGCAAGAGAGATTAAAAGGCGAGTGTGAAGTGACGTGTATTTCTCATTAGTGTTTTGGTCTCACAATTGCAAAGACGTACGTTCAATTCCTGGACAGAACTGTGAGATATATGGGGGATTTTAAATTGCCCAATTTTCAGAAGCAGATCATTAATACAGACTTTAACTGGGGATTGAACGTGCCGCAAAGTGATGCCCTATTCAGTGGTCCTATTCAGAAGAGCTGCAGGAGATTCCGAAGTAGTCTGGAGGCCGTGGTCAAAGCCAAAGGCGATATTATAGAACAGCAGTAGCCCATGCATACTAGTCTCCCCTCTCCACGTCACCGATGTTATCCAAGTGGGAAGGCAAAGGCCGAAACAGCTTGGCACTAGTGACGTCGCAGCTCATTTATTAATGTGCAAGTGGCCGAGTGTTTCACAGATATGTGTACCCTTAACGGGGAAATTCAGCGTGACAAGGCTGGCCCTTTGAGATAGAGGTACAAGAGAAACAGGAAGAAAGAGTGAGAGAAAGTTGTGGTGAAAGAGTTCACTACCACCCTCTGCTGGAGCTTCGTGGAGCTTTAGATGTTTTTGCTCAATGGATCTTTTCGGTTTGAACGGCAGTTTTTAACATAATTTCTAGAAAACTAAGAAATTTTAAACTTCTTATACTGATAGAATATGTTTATAAAACATCTTTTTCTCTTGGCTTTATAGTTTGTAAGATATTTGCTGTTTTTTTTCTTCAATTTCTACAATTTCAACCAATCAATGACGTCCATTAAGTTAAAAAACATTCTGTGCCGTATGAATATGTCCCTCGTTTAAGAAACAGATTGGGTTTATTTACATTTGTGAAGAAAAGAATATTCCCTTCCCCCCCACCCTAACCCTAAGCCTAACTAACCCTAAAACAGATTGAAATGCAATAGATCGATACTAGGGTCATAATTATGAGTGACAATTTCATATGACACCGCTAGAAAAAAACTGCCGTTCAAACCGAAAAGATCCGCTCAATAAATACTCATAATACACGGTCTGGGAATCGAAACTGCGATCCTAGGACCGCGAGACCGCTGGCCTAACCACTGGGCTATTGCGCCTCCACTGTGAGAGTCTATTACATTATAATGGCGAGGAACGATACTAAAACTGGTACTCAAAATACGCGATTCATTTCACAGTAAGATAATATAGTTTTACAACTTATACGCATTTAATACTTCTGTGTTTTTATCGTCGTAATATCTGAACGTAATCTAGCAATACAATATGCAGGGAATAAATTTTCGCATTAGCTACGAGTATACTTTCTATACCTGCCTGTTCATAAACTATATTAAGAGAATTAGTTAAGTATGAACTTGAAATCAATTAATAAAACCTGACATATAAAATTAGCAAACACTACTTAACTGGAGTGCTTGTAATCTCCCGGAGCGATGGAGTCGCGGATTGGTTTCTTCCTGTTTGAAGCCATTACAGCAGTCAGCAATATTAGGAATGAGTTACAGTCTATATTCATTACGCAGCTAAAAGAAGACAAATTGAATCTAGAATAATATAGTTTCACCCGAACGTCTGTGAAATTGTATGAAAGCCATAATAAATCAGGAACCGAATGTAGTACAAGTTAAAATTTAAATTGTGCTATTTATATATTTCAACGCATCTGATAGATAGAGAATACAAACTAATTGGCATGTAGAGAACACCGTAGTTGTTGCATATAATACCAGATACGTAACATGCGTGAATAAAATCAAAAGCACATACAAAGAAAAAATATATATATACATATTTATATATATATATATATATATATATATATATATAATATATATATATATATATATATATATATATATATACATATATTTATATATATATGTATATACATACATATATATTTATATATATATAAATACATACATATATATATATATATATATGTATGTATGTATATATATACCTACTATAAACTTATTATTGAAGTCGGTGAACTCGATTCTCTCCAAATATTTATAATGTTACCACAATAAAGAAACGTTAATTAAGATTTCGACGCTAAGAGACAGTTCATCAAAAATAAAATCTATGAAATCAATAGAAAAAAAAAATTAAAATTAAGAATACATTATGCTCTCATATAATATACGTCATTTGATAAAGGAGAAGTGGAGGGTGGGGTATATGTTACGAAATACATATAAATGAACTCCTATCCAATCTGTTGAAAGACTTCTATAGAAAATCATTAATGAAAACATCTAATGAATTAATTTGAAAAAAAAAATAAAAACATGTTTACATGTTGAGAAAAATTAAAAAAAACTTTCCGAAACTCATGATGCATAATTTGGGCTATTGAAAGCAATACGGTGTGGTTTCACAGATTGTTAGGAATAACAGTCGAACTGATATCACATCAAACCCTATCACATTTAAAGAGGAATGATACAGGATATACTATCACTGAAAGGCAGAGAGTTAATAGAATAGTTAATTAGACAAGGCGGAGAGATGGCAGTAGCGTTAGCACGCCGGGCGAGATGCTTAGCGGTATTTGGTTAGCCGCTACATCCTGAGTTCAAATTGCGCCGAGGTCGACTTTGCCTTTTATCCTTTCGGGCTCGATTAAATAAGTACCATTTTACGCACTGGGGTCGATGTAATCGACTTAATCCGTTTGTCTGTCCTTGTTTGTCCTCTCTGTATTTAGACCCTTGTGGGTAGCAAAGAAATAGGTTTTTCGTCTGCCGAGGTCGACTCTGCCTTTCATCCTTTCGGGGTCGATATATTAAGTACCAGTTACGGACTGGAGTCGATTTAATCGACTTAATAAGTTTGTCTGTCCTTGTTTGCCCTCTCTGTGTTTAGCCCCTTGTGAGTAGCAAAGAAATAGGTTTTTCGTTTGCCGCTACGTTTTCAGTTCAAATTCTGCCGAAGCCGACTTTGCCTTTCATCCTTTCGGGGTCGATTAAGTAAGTACCACTTACGGACTGGAGTCGATATAATCGACTTAATCCGTTTGTCTGTCCTTGTTTGTCCTCCTTGCGTTTATCCCCTTGTGGGTAGTAAAGAAACTGATTAAGTCGATCATATCGACCCCAGTGCGTAACTGGTACTTATTTGATCGACCCCGAAAAGATGATAGGCAAAGTCGACCTCGGCGGAATTTGAACTCAGAACGTAGCGGCAGACGAAATACCTATTTCTTTACTACCCACAAGGGGCTAAACACAGAGAAGACAAACAATGACAGACAAACAGATTAAGTCGATTACATCGACCCCAGTGCGTAACTGATGCTTAATTTATCTACCCCTGTTGCTGTGCAAAGCAAACATGATTAATATGCAAAATTTATTTCGACCAAATTTTCCTTCGTTAATTCGCTACTCAACAAAATCTATTTTAATATTAATATTTTATTTCTTATTTATTCATTGCCCACAAGGGGCAAAACTAGGGGCGACAAACAATGACAGACAAAGGGATTAATTCGATTACCTCTTAATTCCTTTTTGTACCAGTAGACAGAAACGGTATGGTAGACAAAAACAGTGTGTAACTGGTACTTAATTTATCGATCCCGAAAGGATGAAAGACAAAGTCGACCTCGGCGGAATTTGAACTCAGAACGTAACGGTAAACGAAATAGCGTTATGCATTTCGCTCGGTGCACTAACGTTTTCGCCAACTCACCGACTATCCCATTTAATAATCACATTATGTTTTCATAAATAATGATATTTGAATTTGAAAACTATAATATTTTGATATTTAGGACATGATGAACACAGCTACGAAACTTTCGATAATATATTTACCCAGTTAGGGCTGACTTTAGACTAAAGAACAATGAGAACAAGTAAACAATACCATCTGTTAATAATACAAATTTGTTCTGTATTTATTTATAATCTCATTAGCGTTGTCTGGCGAGACGAGTGAATTTATTCAACCCTAGCAAAAATAAGTCTTGTGCATAAACAAAAAGATCCGACAATTAACTAATAATAAAGAAAAAAAATCGAACGTTTGGTCTTGTTTTGATGATACACAAACATAATTACATAAAATCACAAACACCTATTTTTATTTATATTAGCCTAATAACGTTCATTACAACAGAGAGAAAATAAATTAAATACAAGCAGTAATTCCCGTTTTAAATCATAATTGAATATTCAGCCGACTAAGGTCGTATAGATGTTACGCGGCAACCCGATGATTAAAAAAAAATCTTGTATTAATACCAACGTTGATTTACATTCTTAGAAGCACTCCTGCTTTTAAATTTGTTGATCTTTTAGCTTGTTTTCATCTGCCGGTGAAATAAAACCGAACAGAAAGCACGTAATATCGATTAGACACATTATCTTATATTAGCACACACTTATTCAACGTAGAGTAAAAGTACTGTGTGTTCCGCATCTGCGGAGAACTTCTCCGTTTTTGCTTTTTGGCGTTTTGCCTGTGACAAATTCCATACTTTACATTGCAGTGTCTGAAATTCCATTTCATTCAGGGTTATTTAGATGGCTTTAACAGAATCAACTGTCTCGGACAAGAATTTACCTCTAGGGAGAACATAGAAACGAGGACGAAATGCTTTTTCGATAAGATCACCAACGGACTCGTGATTACGTATATATTTTCCCCAAAAGGTTAAACTGCAAGAAATGGCGCATGGTTGACTGTTATCGTTAGCAAATTCTTCTGGAACTATGAATTACGCACAATGGTTTCAAATTTTGGAACAGGACCGGCGCTTTCAGAGGGAAGGGATCTGTTGATTACATAGACCTCTTTACTTCACTGATGTTTATTTTACCAAACCCGAAATGTTGAAAGACAAAGTCGACCTCGGATTTCACTCTACCAATTTTTTGCAGATCTATTAGAAGCTTTTGAAACGGAGAAACATGCACTATGCAGAATTTTGGAAATGTTAGGGTATCTAATTAAATTTTCTCGAATTCATGTCCAAATACATACTGATCTGATGAATTGCGATCATTCTAATTGCATTTTGTTTGGAGGGATTCTAACGTACAGCGATTGTCACCAGAAGTATTTACTTTGAATATATTACCGTTGGACTTTCACAAAATTCTTTTTTCCGCTATCGCACAACAGGTACTTTACTCAATTTGAATTACTTTTAAATGAAAACTAAATCTATATATATCAGGTTCACAATTTGTCGAATGCTAACAATTGCAATATTGCTGTTGTTTCGGAACAAGAGATCTAATATCTAATAGATTTCCCTTCCTCCCATCTACCGTTGTTGGACTTCGTTAATACAAACCCCACCCAAAAAAAATGCTTACAGTTATCCCAAGTGGACCATACATACAATTAAGTATATTGCATGAAGCGATGAATCTCCATACTGCAGATTTATCGCGACGATTGGATTAGTAGATTATGGGACAACACGGCGATTGTTCCAATATTAATTGGGACAATAATCAAACGAGTTTGACTCGATAGGAACTGGAATTCCTTTTGTGTCCAGTGTTGTATACAAAGGGAATTGGTAATCCGAACTGATAACCTGAAACTCGGAATAATGCCTTGAAATGGTTCATTTTCAGTGCTTTCTGTACATGTATGTGTGTATGTGTATGCATGTATGCATGTACGTATATATATATATATATATATTATATATATATATATATATATATATACATATATACATATTGTTTTGCTTTTTGGTACTTCCGACTATATATATATGTACGTATATATATATATATATATATATAATATATATATATATATAATATATATATATTATATATATATATATATATATATATATGTGTGTGGTGTGTGTGTGTGTGTGTGTACATATGTGATGTGCTGGTCAAGACTCATTAAGACGTAAAAATTTTAGGTCACACAACGAGTGGCGATTCGGGGCAGACCGTGACAAGAATGGAAGCCGCGAGTGAAAGCACGGGTGAAGTCAAACGCCTGTGCATGCATAAAAGAATAGATGCATATATACATGTGTGTATGTATGTATATATGTATATATATTTGTATGTATGTTTGTATGTTATTTTTTATTGCTTACAAGGGGCTAAACATGGAGGGGACAAACAAGGACAGACAAAGAGTTTAAGTCGATTACATCGACCCCAGTGCGTAACTGGTACTTAATTTATCGACCCCGAAAGGATGAAAGGCAAAGTCGACCTCGGCGGAATTTGAACTCAGAACGTAACGGGTATGTTTGTATGTATACGTGCAATAACGTGGGCACGAATGTGCAAGAGAGTGTGAACATGGATGTGTGCATTTTTATTAGAAATTATTTATCTGTTCATATCCAACGTAATTGAGCTGTGTTTCTTTCTCTCTCTCTCTGTCTGTTTCTCTCTCTCTCTCTCTGTTTATCTGCCTATCTATCAGACAGCGACATACCCGCATTCACAAACGTACGCACACACACACATACGAAAAGACAAACACACAAACACACACTAGAAAACACATACACACAAACATAATCATTGAATACTCTACACCCTGCCATATTCTGTTTAAAACGTACCGATTTCATAAAACTCTGTCTCATCTGCTAGATATAATACAACGAGTAAACAAAACCATCTTGAACGAAATTAGAGCTTTCGTGACTTAAACGAACACTGGGCTCCCATTCAAATTAAAATATTGATTAGCATGTAAATCTACCAACCAGGATTATGTTTAGAGAACGTGTATTTCGAGCGAGATTACGACGCTAATATCGTATTGCCGCCATTCACATGTTTGCGGGAATTATCAATTTGTGACGGAGGCAGTGCAGAAACAATACGCTCAGTACACGCTAATGAAATCCCTCTTAAGCCGAGAAATTAACTATGAAATTGCCATCGATTTTTATCCTATCACTGTTTGCCGAATCTACACATCCACCCCATGACCATTGTTATCCCTCGCAACTTGTGCAAAAATACATATATGATAATAATAATAATAATAATAATAATAATAATAATAATAATAATAATAATAATAATGATGATGATGATGATGATGATAATAATGATAATAATAATGATAATAATAATAATGATAATAATAATAATAATAATAATAATAATAATAATAATAATAATAATAACAATAATAATAATAATGATAATAACAATAATGAAAATACGGATAATAATATTGCTAGTAATAATAATAACAACAATAATAATAATAATGATAATAATAACAACAGTAGTAATAATAATGACAACATTAGTAATAGTAATAATGGTAATAATAATAATAATAATAATAATAATTATTATTATTATTATTATTATTTTATTATTATTATTATTATTATTATTATTATCATTATTATTATTATTATTATTATTAATATTATTGCCTTTGCACAACTTCGAATGCTGGAGATGTACTACGGGACCAGTTGTTGACTACCAGTGATCTAAGGTAACACCTCTTATTTTTCATGCACCTTCTGGAGTATTCGAGCAGTTCCGAGCTGTGCTGTTTGCCACAAGTGCTCCACCCTTATTGCAGCCTTTATCTGTTCCACGCACTTCTCGAGAAACAGGTAGTATTGACGACAAAATATTTGTGGAGTAAATTTTAAAGATAACTTGGACGGTATTATCGTTTTTATCAGAATAGGATGGATCATATCTGAAAGCCGCTGGTGGACTTGTGAAGAGCGTATTTGTACGTGGTCTGTTTCTGAGAGATATCCTATTGGACATATGTATAGTGTGGCGTGCTAAACGTTGCTCAAATTAATTTAGTACTGTAACATGCCTTTGCTGAGCTTGAGAAAGGGTCACCTGGTTTTTGTCTTGAGACTCCATTTGATATGCTGCAGTATGCCTTTGCTAATGTCGAAAGAATCTCCTCTCTTTTCTCTCTTGAGACAATATTTGATGGGCTGGAACAGAACACTTAACAAAGCCTCATAACTCTGCCGATTATAACTGTAGAATTTAGTATTAAATACAGTCTATTAAATGCTGTGTATTAAATGCATGTGCTTAAAGTGTCTCTATTCTGTCAGTCAGTAAGTGTTGTTTGAAATCTATTTCTGCACAATGGAAAACGAGATATTGGGGGAGCAGAAAAAATTGTTTTCTAAAATAACACTTAGAGAATGCTTCACATCCTAGAACTAGCACTCGAGTATCGGTAGAATATCAAAAGCGAGACGAAAAGCAAGTTCTGAGAAGGTGCAGATGATGATGATGGTGATGATGATGATGGTGATGATGATGATGGTGATGATGGTGATGATGATGATGATGATGATGATGATGATGATGATGATGACGACGACGACGACGACGACGACTATGATGATGATGATGATGTTTGTTGCTGAAGTAGATGGAGATGATAAGGACATACTGTTGCTGCTGTTGTTGTTGATGATGATGATTATGATGATGATGTTGCTATTATTAGTGTTATTATTGCCGGCGTCGCTGTCATCGTTGTGGTCATCCTCCTCCTCCTCCTCCTCTTCATCATCATCATCATCATCATCATCATCATCATCATCGTCATCATTTTCGTCAATAGTAACACAAGATACTTCCTTCGCTGGAATTTCATCTTGGTTTCGAACATCCGTCTTCCTTCTTACTCTTTTACTCTTTTACATGTTTCAGTCATTTTGACTTTGGCTATGCTGGAGCGATGTTAGCGGGACAAACACAGACACACAAACATATCCACACACACACACACATACATGCATATAT
>NW_021833888.1:25000-30000 GCF_006345805.1 Octopus sinensis | reverse complement strand
AGCAATCCTCAGCTGCAGAAAGACATAGAATTTAATTAAATTAAAACAGATGGACACATTAGTATAATTTTGCCTAAAATCTCCAAGAAGGTAAGGAGACAGACAGAGAACATGTTGTCTTCACTTCAGTTTCGAAACTAGTAATATATCAAGAAGAAAGACTTGTTACAGATTTTGCTTGTCACTGTTTTATGGGGTCAGTTTCAAATTATAGATTAGTTTATCAAATCTTTGTATATCCCCCGAAGTTGCTGGCCTAGTGCCAAATTTTGAAATCAATATTAATTTTATTTACGCAAATGAAAACAAGCCCACTGCTAATGGACATATTTGTGTGTTTCAAAAATACAATTAAAGAAAATTAGCGTGAGTATAAATATGCTTCCATATTCTTGAGTTCTTGTTTTTTAATATCAATTGCATTTCATATGATCTTAGGTAATTAGCATCATTATTGTGGAGATATCAATATCGTGTACATATATAGTGCTTACGTATTTCGCATCCATTTATATATGATTGTGTGTGTGTGTGCGTGTGTGTGTGTGCGTGTGTGTGTGTGGGTGTGTGAGTGCGTGTGTCTTTATTGCGTTTCCTATTATCTTGGGTAATTAGTATCATTATTGGGGAGATATCTATATCGTCTACATATTCAGCTCTAACGTATTTTTCATTAATTTATGTGTGGGGAGGGTATGGGTGTTTGTGTGCGTGTATGTGAGTGACTCTTTAAATATACACACACACATAAATGTGTGGATAGCTAAGCAGCTAGATAGATTGATATATATGTATATTTATATATATATATAGAGAGAGAGAGAGAGAGATAGACAGACAGACAGACAGACAGACAGACTGACAGAAGAGTGAGAGATAGATACACAGATAGATAGATAGATAGATAGATAGAAAGCGTCAATAATGAACTAAGGAAAACAAGTGTGATCGGTTGTGCCTCTTTGTACATCAAAGGCACTAATGAATATATTAACGATAAATTCTTGGTTTATAGAAATTATTTCAAGTCCCAGCAAAATTGTTTCCTTCACATCACTTAATGGAAATTCCAACCAATTTCGAATATAAAACGCGATATTTTCAAGAATATATCTCCCCTCAAAACTGGCATCCCATTTAGGTAAAAACAAGAGGACACTTGTGGTTCACATGCGTCTCTGCATGCATAGAATTTATCGAAATAGTGTTTTCTTAGCAATGAAATACATTGACGTCAAAAAAAAAAAGTATAATACATTTGAGGCCAGGACTGTTTGCACAAAGAAAACAGGTACAACAGAAACAGGAAGAAAGAGTGAGAGATGGTTGTGGTTAAAGAGTACAGCAGGGTTCACCACCACCACCACCACCCGGAGATCGTGGAGCTTTAAGTGTTTCCGCTCAATAAACACTCACAATGCCCGGTCTGGGAATCGAAACCGCGATCCTACGACCGCGAGTCCGATGCCCTACCAACGGGCCATTGCGCCTACACGATATACGCTGTACAATAAAATATTCTGAAGTGTTGAAATGAGTAAGTGAACACATTCATATGCATATAACGGAAGAGACACCCAATGATATATACTTTTATGCTCTCTCCTTATAGCGTACATACATACTCACATTTCCTTGATTATATCGCTTCATATATTTTTTCCCAATGAACATACGAAGAGCAGTGAATTATTTTAGTCCATTAATATTTATATATATATCACATAAGATGCTTGTGTGTGCGTGTGTGTGTATTCGTAATGCCCTAACAGAAGTTGTATCTCAAATGTTTACAAAACAGCAACGTATAAAAATCATGTTCAATAAAAAATATATATATATACCTAATGAATGTCTAATTAAACACTAATTAAGTCATAGAACTCAGAGAATCTAGCATATAATCAATAATTTATACTCACCTCATATGTGTGAGTGTGTCGATGTATGTGACGTACACACACACACACATATATACATATATATATATGTATATATATATATATATTATGTATACATATACGCAAACACACATACCAACCAGCATACAATTATTTTCATATGCATATATACATGTATATGCATTCTTACACACATTGTATGTGTGTATATATATATATACATATACATATATATACTTATATATATGCACTTCTTACAAACACAGATGCAATGATGCACAAATAGACATGAGAAAAGTTATGTGTGTGCGCGTTCGTATGATTCCACACGTTTTGTGCGAATTTCTTCTTTTTATATTTTGTTAGTGCATATTTCTGAGAGATCCTGGGTTTTTTTCTTTTCTGAATATTTATCTTTTAATGTTTTTTCATACGACGAAGAAAGAATCTTACACCAGCCACGATGTTTTGAAGAGCAAAATACCACAGGCATAACTTTAAGAAAACATCTGCAGTTGTTCACTTAAACAGCTTTATTATCTGTCGCATATAATTATTATTAAATATTTACAAGATTCTTATAGAATGCTTTCTATGGAAAATGTTTTCCTCCGATTATAACTGTTGATATAATTGCAATATATCGTGGAAATTACCTTGTATGCTATTCTATATCATTGTCTAATGGTTATGCAATTGTATAGATTTCTGCTTTGAAGCTGCTACAGAAAGCACTATGCTTGTGGAACAATGGCAGCATTCCATTTGGTGATAATCTTTTCCTTATTTCATTAGTTATGTATCAATCTTCGTGGAACTATTCGGATAGTCGTGCATAAATATACCTATTTATTAACAAATAATATATGTTCATACATTTATTTCTTCATACACATATACGCCCGGATAACACTCTCTCGTACATATATATACATGTGTGATTGTGTGTGTGTGTGCCTCTCTGTGTATGTGTGTGTGGGCCTCTCTGTGTATGTGTGTGTGTGTGTGTGTGTGTGTGTGTGTGTGTGTGTGCATACGTACATGCATGTTTTTGTAAGATATTGAATATATAAACGCATATATATTCGTACCATATTTGAATGTATTTCTGAATTATTTCTAAGACTATTATTATTATTATTATTATTATTATTATTATTATTATTATTATTATTATTATTATTATTATATTATCATTATTATCATTATCATTATCATTATTATTATTATTATTATTATTGTTATTATCATTATAATTATTATTGTTATTTTGCTGTTGGTGGTGGTGGTGTTGTTGGTGTTGTTGTCATTGTTTTGGAGGTGCCACGTACGTCGTGGAACATCTTATATTTTTCCTGTAGCATATATAAGATTTCTTACATTATTCTTATCAAGTAAGTCAAGGAGTGCATAATAATTGTTACAAATGCATATAATACATACACACATACACACACCCACATTTATGTTTATATATATATATATAATAATAATAATAATAATAATAAATATTAGGGAATAAATCCAAATTGTCTCTAATAATATTATATTATATATATATATATATATATATATATATACATATGCATACATAACTTGTCACTTACTGGAATTTCTTTCCTTAACATTTATATGATCACATTAATAGTTATTGGTAGAAAACAAGCAACACGAAAATTTCCTATGGCATTTGGAACATCTCAAATAAAGTCAATCATTATACTATTTACAGTAACAAACTTACACCAAAAAAACAACTTATTATTCAATATCATGGGCATTTTATATTGGAGATCCATGCTAGTATTGCAGATATGTGTTATTATATCTGCATTAACAACAGCAATGCCATCTGTGATAATATCGACGAATAAAACCATTATAATTAGAACGATGGTTGTGAAAAATATCCTCGACGGTTTCACGTGTGCACTCATTGGTTTAGAGCGCTGTACAAACGTATCGCTTGAAAACTATTACAGGAAAAAAAAGGAGTAGGGATTCGTTTTGATGTGTAACTGCCAAAGCCGAATTGCAGTAAAGGAATGCTGGATGAGATTCAAAGTTGGTATTAAAGGAATGCGTGGATTAGTGGTTAGGGTGTCAGCACCATGATCGTAAGATTATGGTTTCGATTCCTGGACCGGGCGACGCGTTGTGTTCTTGAGCAAAACACTTCATTTCACGTTGCTCCAATCCCCTCAGCTGACAAGAAAGAAAAAAAAAACAGCAATACTAAGTCCAAAAACAATACGAAACTTATCGCGACATTGGTTTCAAATTTTGGCACAAGGACAATCATTTTAGAGGAGGGGGTAAATCGTTTACATGGACCCCAGGGATCAAATGATACTATTTTATGGATACCGAAACGATGAAACCCAAAGACGACCTCGGCGGAATTACAGCTCAGAAGAAGTGCCGCTAACGTTTTACCCGGCGTGCTAACGATTCCCTTCCAGGGAAGTGATGAGTCCATTTCATTGGCTGCAGCAGGTGAGATAAGCGGACATTGAATCAGCTTCGCTGACTGACAGGTGACGGTCGTTTACAGAATGCGCGGGCTAAAACTACGCGCCTTCACTAGTCAGTTAAGGTGAGAGAGTGTCACGTGCTGGGGCTGCCTGCTGGAGCCTTGCAAAAAGGTATTTAAAGGGGAATATTGGACAAGTCAGTCAGTTACCGGCTGACACTCGCTGACGATACATCGAAGAGATCAGGAAACAGAAGAAAGAAGACATGCACCAACACCAGAGCTGAAGACACCTCCGAAAGGGGGGGGGGGGCGCAACGTCCAAACGGAAGCGGACTAGGGGGCCGAAATCGGACGTGGTTCCTCCTGATGATGTCTTGAGCTAAAAGGAGCAGTTGTAGTAGCAGACCCCGAAACACGGCTGTAATTCCTTCTTTCAAGAATCCTGAAAGAACGAAAGGAAAAGTTGACCTGGACAGGTTTGAAGCTCAGAACTCAATACATTTGAAATCTCGTCACATGCAATTTTTTTTAACCTTCTAAAGATTCTGGTTTCGTGGCAGCTTAGAACAGCAAAATTAATATATAAGTTTGTACTTCATTATATTGTTGTGTCTGTTAACATA
>NW_021833888.1:15000-17500 GCF_006345805.1 Octopus sinensis | reverse complement strand
CACAAGAGGCTAAGCATAGAGGGGACAAATAAGGACAGACAAACGGATTAAGTGGATTACATCGACCACAGTGCGTAACTGGTCCTTAATTCATCGACCCCGAAAGGATGAAAGGCAAAGTCGACCTCGGCGGAATTTGAACTCAGAACGTAAGGCCAGACGAAATACGGCCACGCATTTCGCCCGGCGTGCTAACGTTTCTGCCAGCTCGCCGCCTTATCACCATTACCGTCGCTGTCCTCGTAGTTTTCATAAACATTTTTCTCCTCCTCTTCTCTTCCTTCCTTCATATAGAATCATCATCATCGTCGTCATTCGTTGCGACCACTGTTACTACCACCGCTTCCAAACGACCGAGTCTTCTTTCAGCATTACCATCACCATTCCAATCACCAACATCACTAACCTTCATCATATAATTCTTTTCCTAATCATCGTTACCATCGCTGTCATTACCGCACACTTCAAGTAGCTGAAACGTAGACCCTTTGCTGGAATCTCTCACATAATTCAATCTTACTCATCGCAAATCCCAAAGACTTAACTGAAGTTATTTGTCTCTTATTCCCGCAGTTTACAATAACATATATGAGAAGCATACAACTGTTAATCCCACACTCAACAGAAACGCAAACTGCCTCCTGTAAACCGTCTCCTTTTCTTTTGTGAGTTACAAAAAGTGTGGATGTGGTAAACAATAGTACATTACGTGAATCGAAGAAATTATTTTGTATATTTATATACTCTTTTACTTGTTTCAGTAATGTGACCGTGGCCATGCTGGAGCACCGCCTTTACTGGAGCAAATCGACCCCGGAAATTATTCTTTGTAAGCCAAGTACTTAATCTATCGGTCTATTTTGCCGAACCGCTAAGTTATGGGGACGTAAACACACCAGCATCGGTTGTCAGGCGAAGTTGGAGGGGACAAACACAGACACACAAACGTATACACACGCATACATATATACATATATATACATAAATATATACGACGGGCTTCTTTCAGTTTCCATCTACCAAATCAACTCACAATGCTTTGGTTGGCCCGAGACTATAGTAGAAGATATTTGCCCAAGGTGCCACGCAGTGGGACTGAACCTTGAACCATGTGGTTCGTAGGTATGCTACTTACCACACAACCACTCCTACGCCTGTGTGTGTAATAGAGAGGCGCAGCGGAAGAGAGAGGTATATATATACAAAAAATATGGGTGTATACAAAGACATTTAAGTCTGTAATCAAGGTGGAAGTTAATAATTTACAACTCAACACAACTTCTTGATATAATTTAAAACACAATCGATCACTTCGTTTTAATTTGCATTCTAAATTTTATATTCAAGATATTTACACCTCTTGTCCAGATACAATTATTTTTACGAAAATATATTATTTTCTAGTTGTCTGATGATAAAACTTCAGTACAATAAATTCTTGACTACAATATGTCAGCACGTAATCCAATTGATCGCATATTGTACATTGAATAACATCTTGAATAAACAAGTACGAAAAAGTTTATTATCGCAGCAGGTTTTATAACTTCAGAATGTTATAGAACAAAATGTTCTAGCCGTCTGGCAATCACTTATACTACAGAGAACAAAGCAGTGAGCGATGAAGCCGTATACATTGATAGGAATGTCATGATCTTACTAAACAGAAAGTATAACAGAAGAAAAGAATAGTGATCTAACATACTAACATAAAAATAAATGCTGATATATTTGCAAAGGGGAAAGGTCTTAGCATTATTTAGTAACAACAATGATATTGTTTTGTGTTCTCAAGATTTTTGGAGACATATAACGCATACGCAGTCCAAATTGGCGTCGTAGTTATTGAATTTTTATTACTGAATTTTTCTTTGATCGAATATTCTCCGTAGTAGGCATTGTAATCACAAATACAAGCTAATAAAGTACGTTGCTCGCTTATTTATATTGCGAACACTGGAGTGACATGTGGCTTCTAAGGGTGTGATATCCTTCATAAAAAATTGTAAATGTTAAGTTCAAAGTTTATAAAGGGGAAACACGAAGACACAGACACATTCACATATGGAAGCACATATACACCCGCGCACACACATACACGTACATGCATACATACATATATATGTACGCATATATATATATATATATATATATACATATATACACACACACACACACGTATATATATATATATATATATATATATACATATATATATATAGATAGATAGATAGATAGATAGATATAGATATATATATAGATATATACATATGCATATATATAGTTAATCCAAACATGAAAACACAAAGAGAAAACACAACAACGCGAGGACGTGGAACAAGTATAGTGTTATTGGACGCTATATATATATATATTATATATATATATATATATATTATATATATATACATATATATATATATATATATATATATAAATCTCGCTCAGTGTCTCTCACGATGTGTGCTTGATTATTTGGCAGACAACATGCATCCTCAAT
>NW_021833888.1:0-10000 GCF_006345805.1 Octopus sinensis | reverse complement strand
TGTATAGATATTAGAGCATTTATAGATAGAAGGTCTTACAGCTGATTCTAGAGTATTTATTAATAATATCCCTTCATCGGAGACGGTGTGAGAGGAAAGAATATAGATGCAAATATATGTGTGGGTGGAGTGTGTGTATATATGTAATGTGATCTCGTGTGTACCGTTGGCGATTTTTTTCCTCTGTCTTCCCTTCTCTGGATCTTTCCTTCTCCTATGTTTCCAACGAAGAGCTCCGCTCGAAACGTTGAACCCTCCTTCCTCCCTTCTTTCCTGAGCGTCCAATAATACTATATTTGTTCCACGTCCTCGCGTTGTTGTGTTTTTTTTGTGTTTTCTTGTTTGGATTAACTATATATATAATATATATTATATATATATATATATATATTATATATATATATATGTAAATATATATATATATATATATATATATCACAATCATAAGATAGTGCGTTTGATTCCCGTACCGTTCTGTGTGGTGTGTTCTTGAGCAAGATAATTTCTCTTTGCTCCAGTTCAATCAGTTGTAGAAATGAGTTGCGATGTCACTGGAGCAAAGCTGTATCAGCATTATATTTCCCTAGGGTAACATTGGTGAGATCGAGCGGGGAGGCTTATATGCATGGGTGACTGCTGGTCTTCTATAAACAAACAACTTGCCTGGACTTGTGTCTTGGAGGGTAACTTTCTGAGTACAATACCATGGCCTTGATGGCCGAAAGTGGACTTTAACCGTTATCACATATATTTCAATATTTCTAATAATGAAGGAGGCAAGCTAGCAGAATCGTATGAAACCTGCGCAAAATGTTTAGTGGCATTTCGTCTGTCTGTACGTTCTGAGTTCCAGTTTGGCCGAGGTCGACTTTACATTTCAGCTTTCAGCCGTCGATACAAAAAGGAAACTCTTGAGAACTGCAGTCGATGTAATCGATCTACCCATTCACCCGAATTTTTTGGCGTTGCACCAGAATTTGAAACCACTATTTCTATGAACTTATAATCAAAATTATGCTTACCAATTGTTACACCATTTTCGTGAACTTAAGTATTTCACTCATAACTCCCTAACACGCCAACAATATGCTGTAAGGTGCAGCATCTAGGATACCTATTTCTTTACTACCCACAAGGGGCTACACACAGAGGGGGGCAAGCAAGAACAGACAAACGGATTAAGTCGATTACATCGACCCCAGTGCATTAACTGATACTTAATTTATCGACCCCGAAATAATGAAAGGCAAAGTCGACCTCGGCGGAATTTGAACTCAGAACGCAACTGCAGACGAAATACCGTTAAGCATTTCGCTCGGCTTGCTAGCGTTTCTGCCAGCTCGCTGCAGGATACCACCTTTGAATATATTCTATCCATATCTTTCCACTTCTCACTACTTCTACACCAGTGTCTGAACCCGTTTCAAACATTTGTCACGTCCCTTCGTATCACAAACAATTATCAGTTAAGACGAGTAAATTGGTATTCAAAAATTCGCAATAATTTGAAGAAATATATTCATCTAATTGTCAACAATTTGCGATTGTCGTAATGCATTTAGAATAGCTCTGATAATGGCATGTATATTAGAACATTATTGACTCAAAATTTTAATAGCTTTTCTTTAAATTATTACATACTGTTATTGATTAACACCTAACATAATTTTGCGTCATATTTCAATGTGTAATATTAGTTTCGAATGTAACACCTTCCAGTTTATTAGAACAATGCTCGTGATTATCACTTAGAATGTGAATAGTCTTCTTCGTCCACCGACATAAAACTCATATAATTGTAATTACATTAACATCAATTACCATAACCATTAAATATAACTTCAATTATAATGTTTGCACAATAATGCATTTCTGTGGTAACTATTTCTTACTAAAATAATGTGTATACATTGTACACAGTATAGACACATGTATATAAGTTTCTTTATTGGCCACAGAGGGCTGGACACAGACGGGACATATACAAATGTAGAGCTTTTCTTTTCGAAGATGGAAAAGAAAAAGGAAAAAAAGATGGAAAAGAAAAAGAATAAAAAAGGAAAGAAAAGTCTACAGAAAAGACCACGGTAACCTCAAACAGGGAGGAAATGAACACATGAGAGCAAAGTGCTCTCTCTCTCTCTCTCTTTAACGATTTACAGGATCATGCTCAAAGTGGTTTCGTCACTCGCACGCACCATCTTTGCTACATTCACTCACCTCTTTTTGAAACTTTTACGAGACAAAACAAACAAACAAACATACATACATACAATCTTAGCTGTGTCAATAAAAGATTGGATATGCCAAGTGTTTTAGCTTTCTGTGCATATGTATGTATATATATATGTATGTGTGTATGTATGTATGTATGTGTGTGTGTGTGTATGTATGTGTGTATTATGTATGTAGGTAGGTAGGTAAGTATCTATCTATCTATCTATCTATCTATCTATCTATCTATCTATCTATCTATCTATCTATCTATCCATCTCTATCCATCTATCTATCTATCTATCTATCTATCTATCTATCTATCTAACTAAAATAACTATCTATCTATCATTTCATTGGTATTGTGTGATACTATAACATATAACTGATATTTAGAATTCCATGATTACTCTTCGATATCAAAAGAGAATACAGTAAAATAAAGCAATGCATTATAATGCAAAATACCGCTCCTTGGTCCACACACATTGACCATACAGCACAAATAGAGAAACGAAAACTAGAGAGCCATTTTTTAAATCCATAAATTATGTCGTTACATGTAAAGACTGTTGATGTATTATGGCGGGTTAGCGTGATATAGTCCGTAGGAATTTTTGAAAATGTGTTAAGCAAAGAATTATATCTTGGCTATTTTAACTAACTCGGCTATAAACTTTACTGAAAGACGTGTAAACGTGTAAGTTGACTTAACGTAATAATTTAACAACCAAATCCAAGGCTCTGTTTACGAAACGTGTTTGGGTGTGAATGTGAGTATGTATGTGGGTACTTGTGTGCACGTGTGTGTGTGTGTGTGTGTGTGTGTGTGTGTGTGTGTGTGTTGTGTGTGTGTACATGTGAGGTCATCGTATAAATGTTTTACGATAGTTGATTTATGGAAAAGCCTACGTTACATTTTTGAAATGCAAATATGTGAATGAAGATTTATTTCACACCTCTACATGGTAGCTAGTCCTGGTAGAAATAGCAGCCAAATCTTCCTCAAAACATCCTACTATCTTAATCCAACAATTCTGCCTATTATGTAGTTTTAATGAGAAACTGTAACTAAAGATTAAGATTATTAACCTCACAAAGAGGTGAAAAAAGAAAGGCAGCATAGCGAAAGTTTGGGCTGATTGTTATCCTGTATTTCCCTGTGTGAGCAACCAGTTGTTGTAATGGCGGAACAAGCAGGGGAATTCCATTAGAAAAAGTTTTAATCGATTTTCTAGGTATCTATGGAGACTAGGAAAAAATACAAACCGCAGCACAATCTATGCACCGATCTATGTGTGTGTAATTATTTTAAACTTAGTTATACACCCAGTTGTGACTACAAGTTTTTCACTGAGTGTGAGTTTCTATGCCACTGGATTCTGTTTAGGAATTCCTTCGCGTACGTTGAGTTTAAACAGATGAGATATACGGGAAATGGAAATCATGTGATACTTTATTAATGACAACGATCGTTTCGACCCATCTTGATACATATGGCTATCGACAGATGTCTTTTCAAAATGTACCTAAAGGCTCAATAATCACGGTTTCCCTAATTCGATAATAATACGTTTCGATATTCTCCTACATCTGTTTGTAAATTAAGTACAGTTCAAACTAATTCTAAACCATGACGTACCCTGTATGTAACCACAGGCAAATAACGAAATGTATTGTAATCGAAGTAAACGAAATCGGGTTTAATAAAGAAAGTATGTTTTGAAAATTCACTCGGCAAGACACATCTGTACCGAAAAATACGACACAGCCAATTAGTCAGGATCTCACTCACGAGGGACCAATGCATGATAGGTCGAAACGATCGTATGATTAATAAAACACGCTGGTAATTACCATATTTTCTTTGTCTCATTTGATACACACATACACACACATAGGTTAATTAGGAGAAGATAGGTGCGCGGCGTTACATTAAATGATACGATTCAAACAATACGCCAAAGAACGAATAGGAACGAAAGGAAAATTTACGCACTTGGCATGGATATTCTTTTTAATCATCAGTTACCTATTTCTTTACTACCCACAAGGGGCTAAACACAGAGGGGACAAACAAGGACAGACAAAGGGATTAAGTCGATTATATCGACCCCAGTGCGTAACTGTTACTTATTTAATCGACCCCTAAAGGATGAAAGGCAAAGTCGACCTCGGCGGAATTTGAACTCGGAACGTAGCAGCACACGAAATACAGCTAAGCATTTAGCCCGGCGTGCTAACGATTCTGCCAGCTCGCCGCCTTCTAATCATCAGTTACCGTTCAAAAAAATCATTGCCATTGCACATTTTTAAGGAATACTGTGCCAACATTGATCCGTGCCAGTGTCATAAACGAAGACAAATACGACGCAGGTATGAGAAAAAAATACAAAATATACAAACAAAATAGATTATCTGCTATACAAGCAAAATAAAATCCATGAGCAGTGAGACAAATCGTGTGTATAAGTAACGCTATGGAAAATGGAACTATGAAGGATATAGCGAGTGATGAAAAAACGAAATCAAGTTAGAAAATAGAGGATGCGTTACTTATAGACACGTGTTCTCTAGTATCAAGACAAGACGTGTGTATAAATCCCACGGTCTTCATCCTGTTTGTATATTTACAATATTCCCAGCAGCTATTCGCTGTTGACGCCAGCAAAAAAAAAATGAAGAATAATATCGTTAAAGGTATGACAATGTAATGACATTTTTGGATGATAACTGACAAGGAAAATGGAAATGGATTTCGTTCTTTTCTTTCTTCTGTTATTTTTCGAACGTATTGAATGTAACACATACATACATACAAAATATATATATATATATATATATATATATTATATATATATATATATATATACATATATATATACACCACATTATTATATACACACACACACACACACCATATATATATATATATATATATATATATATATACATATATAGATATACATATATATATATATATCACACACATATATATATACATATATATATATTTAATATATATATATATATATATGTATATATATATGTTATACATATTATATAGATTATATGTATATGACATACATACATATATATATATATCTTTATACATATTATATAGATTATATGTATATGACATACATACATACATATATATGTATATATATATATATATATATTTACGTTTGTACACAGTCGCACACACATACACACACACACACATATATATAGATAGATAGATAGATAGATAGAGAGAAATCGGGAGATGGAGGGTAAAGAGACAGTTAGGTAGAGATAGATATAGATGTGGATACGGAGAGATAGGGAGCTGTGAATGTGTCGTGGGTGTACTTGTGTGCACAGTTTTTTGCTTTGTTCTTGTATATGCATGTACATGCGAACACATATATGTGTGTATATATATTCAAGTTTCAGGGAGTGAGTGGTGCGCATGAATACGATTATTCCAATTACAGTCCTTTTCTTTAATTATCAGCAAACTATATCGAATTATCTTGTATCGATTTCACTTCTAATCGAATTTGTTCACTGTTTGTGACTGGTATGTTTTCTCTACTTCAAAAAACCAAAAAATCAAAAAAAAAATAGAAAAAAAGAAAAAACAAAGGAGTTAAGCTGCAACAAAATTAACACCTTCTGATTTCGTTTAGATTACATGATAATTTACAAAGCCACAAAAGGGATGAGATTTTCATGTTTTTCGCAATATTTTGCAATTAATTTGCAAAGCTTTCTTTTTTTGGATTTCCATATTAAATCAAGCACTTAACTTCCAATTGCTTTTCCTCTCCAAAGCTTATAGAACACGTGCTGTATTTAGCGCCCAAATGTTAATTATTTTCAAGTATAATTTGTCAGTATATTTCCGCTTGAATATTCTAATTAAAATAAAGCTTAATAAACAACAGTATTGTTTTATTTTTTCAAATTCCTGTAATTCAAATCCGTTTTTCCTGGTGATTCAAATAACTGATTTCATTTACAGCTTAAGAGTATACACAAAATCATACACGAAATGTTTACTATACATATATATACACAATTCTCAAACAATCACATATCTATATGTATGCATATAAAACACACACACATAATATATATTTATTATACATGCACACACACACACACACAACATATATATATATATATATATCTATATATATATATATATATATATATATAATATATATGTATACACATATTTATTCTCTCTCTGTTTATTCCCTATGTTCCTTTCCGTGGAAGAGCGTAGGCTCGAAACAAAAAAAGACATTCTCACTTTCCTGATTGTCTTTCGTTTTTCTATAACTTTCAAGTATATATATATATATATATCTTTGTGTATTTTTGAGCGAGTGTCTCTTTGCACATGCATGCTATCGTTTAATCTTGTTTCTAGATTTCAAGCCAATAGAGGAAGTGCTGCTTTCTGAAACAAATCCAAGACACCTTCATTGCAATATTTGAAATGTCAACGACACCAGCACTGGCGCTGTGCTTGTATCTGTTCATATGTCCAAGTATTTGGCGTCAGTTCATGTGACGATATGTGCGTTTTGTATCGGAATGTGTGCACACACATATAGTTTCATATCTAAATATGTATAGGCATATCTATCTGTTGAATCTTTACCTGCTTCGACATTCCCATTGTTGTTTTGTATCAGTAGTTTTCTACCCAGCGTCGTCATTTATAGTTTTGAGAAATATAATTTCTCAAGAAAGGAATCGGCGTAGTTTGTTATTTACAGTCGCGTCCAAAAGTTTGGAACACATTTTAAAAAATTTAAATTGTTTTGCCTAAGTACATACGTAAATGTCCGCAAATTATCAGTGTGACCGTCATAGAAAATATAATTTACGTAACTATACACGAGACGTCCACTCGATAGAGAACATGCATACAATTCTCTCAATTACATTTGGGTGTATATTTCGAATCTCTTCGTTTTGGCGCGCCAAACCCGGAAAGGACTCTGCAGAAAATTATTTTCTGCATCGAAGCCTGTCGGTTAGAGAACATGTTTATTTAAATTTAAATAATAAGGGTATAAAATTGATATTAATTTGATTAATATCAATTTACACCAGTGGCTTAGCGTATAGAAATAATCTTAAGATTCAGAAAAAATTATATTACATACATATAAGAAGGAGGACCGCTAGATGGACAACCAATATGCTAAAGGTACACCCCATATGATCTGAGTGGAGACACATGGCATAGTGGTTAGAGCAGCGGATTCGCGGTCGAGGAATCGCGGGTTCGAATCTCAGACCGGGCGGTGTGTGTGATTATGAGTGAAACACCTAAACTCCACGCGGCTCCAGCAGAAGGTAATGGCAAACTTCTGCTGAATCTTTCGCCACAGCTTTTCCTCACTCTTTCCTCCTGCGTCTAGCAGCTCACCTGAGATGGACCAGGCGTGGCTCGTGAAGGAACATATGATCTGACCACATATAAAAAAAATTAGTATGCATGTTCTGTATCGTGTGGACGTCTCGTGTATATTTCTGTAAATTATTTTTTCTCTGAAAGTCGCACTGATAATTTGCGGAAATTTACGTATTCAAAGATGTAAATGGCAGCAATGATACATGGTATATGACTAACCATTATATTTTGTATATTTTCATTTATCTTGCTCGCTTACGTTCTGGCGTTTGCTGAATTTTCTTGAGAAAGTTTTTTTCTTATTGGGCAGACCATATGGGGTCTAACTCAAGCATAATGGATGTCCACCTGTTAGTTATCCCGCTTATATATATATGTAACATATGTTTTCTGAATCATCAGATTCTCTGTATACGCTTAGCCACTGGTTTAAATGGATATTACTCAATTTAATATCAATATTTTACCTTTATTATTGAAATTTTAATATATATGTAGGCCTTTATATGTTTCTATGTGTGTCTGTCTTGTTTGATAACTGGTGAGTTTATGTGCCCGTAATCAAGCGGTTCGACATGGGAGTGCGATAGAATACGTAACAGTCTTAAATAAAATGTCCTGAGATCGATTTGCTCGAGCATAACTCTTTGAAGGGGTGCCCAACATGGTTGCACTCAAATCATTGAAACAAGTAGAAGATCCTCTTAAATCTTTACTTCGAAACTAATTTCAATACTAGAATATACTTTTAGTACTAGAACATAATTTCAATACTAGAACATACGAACATCATATTAATCATAGTCTAATATGTTAGTGCTACTCAATTGACTTTATCACTTTAGGGAAAAGTGTACCTGTCTATGTATATTCGCCAAATATATCTAAGTTTCACATTCAGTTAAATAATACGAGTTTTATAACTGTTTACTATGGTAAGATAATTTAGACTCCTCTGAGACTATTGAAACACCGTTGTAATTACTTTCAAAATATGTAACAATTTCAGAAAGGTTGGCTCAAATGCTCTACCGACAATTCTTTTAGCTTTCAATTTATTCACTGTTAGTTGCATTTCTCTCCCAACACCAAGAAATGGAAATACTTATATTGTTTATAAAAATTTGCCAATTTTTCACTTCTGTTTGTAAATTTTTTGACCAAACTTAGGTACTGTTAACAATTTTGAACAAGCAAATGCAGAGGTTGTTGGACTTTGATTCCAGAGGACATAATTTCATTTCATTCTTGAATTTAGGAGTGCAGGGTCTAGTTGTTGGATTGTTCAAATCATGATTGCTAGATCGCGATTTCAAGTACTGAACTGAGTGGTATGTTGTGTTCATTATCAAAACATTTCACCACACATTGTTCCGTAATTACTTGTGCACCTAATATGTTGTGTACCGCGCACCTGTTGAGGCAATGACGAAATGATGGAGGGAGTTAATGTGCGGCACATACATTTAATCACTATAAATACATCATTACGAAAGTTGTGCTGCAAGAAATAGTAGAAAAGTGTTTCTCAGATTACCAGAGACTACCATAAACTTTTAACAATAAATTTTGTGCAATTTAGTTTTTTTTCCACTATGACTGCAGTTGATTTCCCTGTAGATGTTGAAATATGTTTCAAACGTATTTTAGCAATATTAAGTTCATATATACATATATATATATATATATATATATATATATATATATAGCACAATAATATAAAATATATATGTATGTACATATGTATGTTAAATGTGTGTGAGTGTATGTTATATATATATACATATATATTAAATGTATATGTATATATGTATGTATATATCTATCTCGACCTTTCTATCTCTCTCTCCCTCACATACACACACGCACACACAAGTATATATATATATATATATATATATATATATATATATAGTATGCAGAATATTGGGCTGAAAAAACTATTGCATTAAAAAGTAATTGAATGATTACAAGTACTTACTTAGCTCAATATTCTACAAGCTTTTACATATAGATTTACGTGCTTGAAGATTCACAGTTGAAACTTATTTCTCCAATTTTCTATACCCCCTCAAGAATAGATAACTTTTATAGCAATTTTAATATACAACTAAAAGAGCTACTAATTTTTTTCATGAACAGGTTTACTTATGAAATACGCCATGTATCATAAACATGGCTTTAAGATAAATTGAGTATTATATAAATGTACCTGTCAAGTATCATTTTAGTATCAAACTATTAACAGCTCTTTTGGTTGTGCATTTAGATGAGCTAAATATTTTTCCCTCATACATACATACATATATATGTACATATATACATACATATATATATATACATACATATGTATATATATACATATAT
>NW_021833887.1:25000-53046 GCF_006345805.1 Octopus sinensis | reverse complement strand
AAAGATAAAACTGCAGACCCGGAATTAGATTAGAATTTCACAGTCAAGACCACAAAAAGCAACAAATAGACATCAGCAGAGTTGAGAAAAACAACGGCAAAACACAGATGTTTTGTAATTTTGGCGAGAAGAAAGACTAAACAATTCGTGTAAGAACAAAGCTACAACACACACATACATTATATATAAACCGTGTAAATGCATGTATATATAATGTGTCTATATAATATATATATATATTATATATATATTATCTAAAGACTCCGCCGGTTACGACACGAGGGTCCCCAGCTATACGATCAACGGAACAGCTTGCTCGTGAAATTAACGTGCAAATGGCTGAGCATTCCAACGACACGTGTACCCTTAACGTAGTTCTCTCGGGGATATCAGCGTGACACAGAGTGACAAGGCTGACCCTTTGAAATACAAGTACAACTCATTTTTGCCAGCTGAGTGGACTGGAGCAACGTGAAATAGTGTCTTGCTCAGGACACAACGCGTCGCCGGAATCGAACTCACAACCATACGATCATGAGCCGAATGCCCTAACCACTAAGCCACGCGCCCTCACTATATATATATACATGCACACACACACATATATATGTATATATATACTCTTTTACTCTTTTACTTGTTTCAGTCATTTGACTGCGGCCATGCTGGAGTACCGCCTTTAGTCGAGCAAATCGACCCCGGACTTATTCTTTGTAAGCCCAGAACTTATCTATCAGGATCTTTTTGCCGAACCGCGTAAGTGACGGGACGTACACACCAGCATCGGTTGTCAAGCAATGCTAGGGGGACAAACCAGACACACAAACACACACACACACACAACATATATATACGAGGAGTTCAATAAGTAATGCCTCTGACCCACTTGCAGTTGTTTGATCTAGCTGAAATTTTGCTTGTGCAATCATTTATATCTCTATAGTAAGTGGCAAATTACAGCTCTGAATTAATTGTGGTTTCTGATTTACAGGTGTTTGAACCGAGTCAGTGTGAAATGGAGCCTGTTGAGTGTCGAGCAGTGATCCGGTTTTTGTATTTGAAAGGACGCACACCACGGGAGACTTTTAATGAATGAAAGTAACTTATGGTGATGATGCCCCATCATATGACCTTGTAAAACGCTAGCATCGTGAATTCAAACATGGTCGGAACCTCTGTGGAAACAGCTCCCAGATCTGGTCACCCCCTTCTGCCATTGATGGGGCATCTGTCCGTCATGTTGAGGCTGCCATTTTGGAAGATCGACGCATAATTATTCGCCAAATAGTCCATGAGGTCAAGATTAGTACCGGGTCTGTGGAAACTATCATTCATGACCATTTGCATATGCAAAAGGTGTCTGCCAGATGGATTTCCAGGTTGCTCACGCCTTTCCAGAAGCAAGAACGCGTCGAATGCTCGAGGGTGAATTTGGAGATGTGCCAAGAAGATGAGTCAAAATTTTTCAAAAGACTGATTACACAGGATGAAACCTGGGTCCATCACGATGATCCAGAGACCAAAGCCCAGTCAATGCAGTGGAAGCACCGTGACTCACCCCCTCCAAAAGGCAAGGGTGCAGGCCTCCGCTGGCAAGGTCATGCTCACAGTCTTCTGGGACCAGGACGGAGTAGTGATGACAGATTTCCTGGCAAAGGGTACCACAATTGCAGGAGCCTATTTGCTTCACTTTTGAGGAAATTAAGAGAAGTTATCAAAATCAAGAGGCGGGGCAAGATCAGCAAAGGCATCCTCCTCCTGCAGGACAACGCTCCGGTCCACAACTCGCTTGTCGCCAGATCAGAAGCACAGGCGTATGGCTATGAACTCCTCCCCATCCCCCTACTACTTTCCTGACCTTGCACCCTCTGATTTTCACCTCTTCCCAATCATGAATTGTTTTTTGAAAGGAAAGCGTTTCCCCAGATGATGCAGCCTTGATTCTGAAGTCACGTTGAGGTGGAGGACCAAGCTGGGTTATTCTAGAAAAACGGTCTCCAGAGCCGCATCAAACGATGGGAGAAATGCGTAACTCTGGGTGGTTCCTATGTAGAAAAAGACTAATACCTGTGCCATTTTCGTTGCTCTACTGCTATGGGAAGTGGGTCAGGGGCATTACTTATTGAACGCCCCTCGTATATATATAATATATATATTATATACATATACGACAGGCTTCTTTCAGTTTCGTCTACCAAATCCACTCACAAGGCATTGGTCGCCCGTGGCTATAGCAGAAGACACTTGCCCAAATGCCACGCAGTGGGACTGAACCCCGGAACCATGTGATTGGTTAGCAAGCTACTTACCACAAAGCCAATCCTGCGCCTATGTATATGATATATGATGTATAAAAAACGTGTCGTCTGCTATAGCCCCGGGCCGACCAATGCCTTGTGAGTGGATTTGGTAGACATATACATATATATATATATACATATATATATATGTGTGTGTGTGTGTGTGTGTGTGTGTGTGTGTGTGTGTGTGTTTGTGTATGAGTGTGTGCACGCGTTCGTATGTATATATATATATATCTACATATATGTGTATGTACATTTATATGTATATATGGTTGTGTGGTTAGAAGTTTGCTTCCCAACCACATGGTTCCTGGCTCAGTCCCACTGTGAGGCACCTTGGGCAAGTGTCTTCTACTCTATCATCGAGCCGAGCAAAGTCTTGTGAGTGGATTTGGTAGACGGAAAGTGAAAGGAGCCCGTCGTATATATATTAGGTTGTCAAGAAATTTCTTGTGGTTTTTAACCTTTAAATCCAGATGCACATATCTCGGCTCAAACAAAACTTTATTAATCGAAATAAACACCATCAGAGTCAACACACTTTTGCCAACGCGAAACAAGTTTATTTATGCCAGTAGCGTAAAAATCTTGCGTTCTGGTGGCGATGAAGTCGTTGAAGGCGTGTTTGGCTCTTCTTAGTTTTTGAAGTATTTCTCACGCAGGAAGTTGTCGAGATGCTCTAAAAATTGTTAGTCGGTAGGCGAGAAGTCTGGTGAGTATGGCGGATGAGGTAGAGTTTCGTAGCCCAATTCGTTCAACCTCTACAGAGTCAGTTGTGCGACGTGCGGCCGAGCGTTGTCGTGAAGAAGAATTGGTCCTTTTCTATTGACCAATGCTGGCTGTTGTTGTCTGAGTTTCTTATGCATTTCATCCATTTGCTGACAGTACTTCTCCGCCATAATGGTTTCGCCTGGATCCAAAAAGCTGTGATGGACGAGACTGGCCGCAGACCACCAAACAGTCACCATGACCTTCTTTTGGTGCAACTTTGGCTTCAGGAAGTGCTGTGGAGCTTCTTCGGCGTCCAACCACTGAGCTGAGCGTCGCTGGTTGTCATAAAGAATCCACTTTTCATCCCAAGTAACAATCTGGCCGAGAAACAGGTCGTTCTTCTTGCGTAAAAGAAGGGAAGACGACACTTCAAAACGGCGTTTTTTTCCTTTCCCTTTTTTTTTTTTTTTTTTTGGTTGTCATTCAATTCATGCGGCACCTATTTTTCAAGTATTTTTGTTTTTCCTACCGCTTTCAAGTGGTTAGAAATTGTCGTATACGTTACGTCTAATTCAGAAGCAAGCTCTCTAACAGTTGTGCGTGGATTGGCTTCGACTAAGGCTCTTAGTTGATCGTTGTCAACATCACTGCGCAAATTCACCGAATATGATTTTAGCATTTCGAAGATCGATTCGGCATTTTTCAATTACTGCCGACCAAAACTGCGCTTGCGCGGTGAATTTTGAAAAATTATAATGATGAAACACGTGTTATTTGTCTCTAAATTATATTTTAATGTTATGGTACGGTTAGTGATGAGGATTCGCCTAGAAAATTATTTTATTTGCTAAAGAAATCTGAAACCTAGGTATAACCGTAAAAAATAACAAGATAAAGGTTTTTATTTTTCATTCCCTTCGAAAATTGCTCTTAAATGTGGTTCTGGTCGTTTTGACTACTTCTTCTAGCGTGTAAAAATTACCTGTTGAGTATATCTACACACACACACACACACACACACATACACACACACACACATACACACACACACTCACACACACACATATATATATATATCTTTAGTTAAATATATTCAATGAAAATATTATTTACTGAATTTATATTGAGTGCTCTACTGTATCAAAGTATTAATACTATTAAATTATTTATGTGTTTTTATTAATAATATATTATTATTAATATCAGGACATCAACATCAAAAAAATATACACGTGTGAAAAATGATTGTTGTATTAAAAATATATAAATAAATAAATATAAATATCTATAAAAATATATGTAAATATGTATAAGTATAAATATGTAATGTATATGACAGTTTTGAATTAATTATTTAAAGCATCTTACGATCGTTTCACAACAATTATTTTTCACACGTGTATATCTTTCAGAAGAGTTTTTGATATCGATTTCCTAATTTAATAATATATATTAATATATATATATATATATGTGTGTGTGTATGTAACGTAAGTATGTATGTATGTATGTATGTAATGTATGTATGAATGTATGTATGTATATATATATATATATATATATATAATAATATATATGTATGTATGTATATATGTATGTATGTATATATATATATAGACACGCACACAGAGAAACTTAATATATACATACATATATGCAAAAATATAAAATATTCATAGAATACAGATATAACAATTGGTATATAACATAATTCTTATTTCTTAAAGTAAGAGGATGCCTGATAATTGCCATACGACAATGAAAACTAGATCCATCTGAGAAAGCAACATAATTTCAAATTCTATGATTTCTCCCAAGTTTTCATGCCGTTCAGGAAGGAGACAAGGTTATTGCTTGAAGATAAGTCGTGCTCACATGTTTCTAACTCAATAGCCATCATCAGCACGACGATTGTCCTACCTCATCGCCAGTAGCTAATGGACTTCACTCTGATGTCTTTTAACTCATTTTAAAATAAATTATGCAGATTTCTTCGGCCACAAATGTGTTCAACTCTTAATTTGTACAAGTCTCTTGTCTACTAGAGAGAAGGCAGAATTATATTCGTGCTGACCACGCATATAGAAACAGAAATACGTTTTCACTTAACGGCAGACGGTAAAGATGTCATTTTTCCACAATGACATGTCAACTTTGGAGGATCCTTAATTCTTGAGATTATTCGCCCTTATAAAGTTGAGCTTTACCTAATTGCCATTTGATTATTGTAACACATCCTTGAGAGGAATAAAATAAAGACTTTTCGATTTTGTGGTATTTGATATACCTTTGTCTCTCTATGTTCTTCAAATACTGGCTATTAGCAGTTATTTCACTTAAGGTAATTTCTATACGATATATTCATCCATATCGCCTGTTATTTCTAGCAGGTTTATTGACCGCATAGAAACAGTTTCACTGGCCTGTATACCACTATTTTTATGTTTTGTTATCTTCGGAAAGTTGGCGATAAGCAGGCCGACAGTTAATACCTGTGAGAACGCTAGGTATCAATGACAGTCTATTAAAGCGCTTTTGAACCCTGCTTTTAAAGATTATAGTTGTGTTTTTATGAGATTTGAAATGGAATCCGGTCCAATTGGCCAACAAATGTATTTGTGTGGAGCTGTAAGTACATCATTACCGTGACATCTCAAGAAAGGTCAGAGAAATCCGGTCGAATGAATACTTATGGAGGTTTAAACGTTTAATTCCTCTCTGGTTCTCACAATCACCAATACTCATACTTATACATACACACACACACATATATAAACACACACACATTTATATATACATACATATATACACATTCATATATATATATACACACATACATCTAGTTAAATACTTCTATATAAGTACATTTATCTCTCTATATATAAACGGCAGTTTGTCTGTGCGTTTTCTGTGTGTCTGTTTTCTCGTACCCTCACTCTGACCACGGCTTTCAACCGATTCTGATGAAACTTGACACACACATAGCCCAATGTCATAATTCAAAACTAACGCAGCGAAATTTTGAAAAGTTCCCCCAGTTCTGAAAAAAATCGATAAATTCGACATGGGGTCGAGAATCAGAAACCCAAACCACCAGACCGTCTAGGGGACGCACTCCACCTTTTTTAACTCTCAAAAAAATTTACCATCATTTTTTTCCATTTTTTGCTATTTTTTGGCTATAACTCTCTAAAAATGCTTTATAGTTATTTCCCTTAACCTGAGCAACGCCGGGCGATACTGCTAGTATATATATATATATATATATATATATATATATATATATTCTTTACTTGGTTCGGTCATTTGACTGCAGCCATGCTGGAGCACCGCTTTTTAGTCGAACAAATCGACCCCAGGACTTATTCTTTTAAAACCTAATACTTATTCTATCGCTCTCTTTTCCCGAACCGCTAAACATATATACTTATATAAATTATATACATATATATATACAAACAACTTATAAATAAGGGCAAACGAAAAAATTTCTAATGCCAAATATGCCGAAATTGGAACTATTGTCCATAACCATATAATTTTTCACAATACGCACGCTACTCGAAAAGAGGTCGAAAGAAATTTCTAAAAAATTCCATTATTACCATATCGGACAGATTCCAGGGTTAGTTCGTAAGAACCCTCCCTTCGTCAGTGATGAATGTGATAAAGAAATAAATGAGATACTTACTTATACCCATTTTATGAAGAATATGTTTTAATACAACAGAAGTTACAAAAGAAAACAAATGCCTGCATATACCCGAGATGGTAGTGTAGAGTTTAGTTAGCAAAATAGATTGAGGGTCAAGATTAGGGTCACCGATTTATATAAGGAAGCACAATAATTATACTGCATTTGATCCGCACAGTGATCCACAAAATGTAACTCATGTGTTCATTGAAGCCGAGTTATTATTTATGTATTGAACCTTTGTTCATTGAACACGTCTGAGTTAGAGCGAAATCGGACATTTATACTCACATCACAATCGTCTAAAGAGTATACTTCAGCAGCAGAGAGAAGATAATCTTGTTTAAGCGTTTTTCAAGCATGAAGAGGATCAAAACGTTAATTATTTACAATTATAGTTGCACTCAAGCCAGCATGAAAACAAAGATAGAAAGACAGAATGAATGAAAGAAAGAAAAAAGAAAGAAAGGAAAAGGATGCTGATTTTGTTCATCCTATTTGGAATACGCACATTTCATATAACTTCCAAGAACGCCTCTCTGGACAGAGTATTAGATGGGTTTTCTAGCTTTATAAAGCAACAAATACTATGTAAAGTATCTTATCATAATGTCGAGTCATCCCCTGAACCGGTCGTAAGGAAAAATGCATGTCGACTGTCCTGCGCCCAATTCGAAACCCGCTTTGGTACTCAGGATATATTATTTAATGAAATAAATGCGTGTTTCAGTTTATACACACATACAAACACTCCACACATACAAACACACACAAACACAAAACGCACAAAAATAAAAAATATATGCATAAATATATATATAAATGTAAGCAGGCTTATCTATATATGTATATACATACATTTCGACTTGACAATACGAGTTCATTGAGGTCATATTTATCAGATATGCATAGCTCTCCCTCTCTTTCCCACTCTCTCTCTGTCAATCTCTCTCTCCCACTCTCTCATTCCATCTCTCTCACACTCTCTCTCTCTCTAAATATATATATATATATATACATATACATATATATATTTATAAATGGATTTATTATATATATTATATTTTTTTTTATATATATATGTATATATATATATATGTATATATATATATGTATATATATATATAAATATATATATACATATACATATATATTTATAAATGGATTATTTTGTGTGTGGTAGGTGTACATGTGCGTCTATATACATATGTGTGTGTGTATGAGTGTATACACAGATACATCAATGAAAGTAACGAGTCGGTGCGAAGGAGGCAAAGAAGTGCACATTTTCTGCAGGGAAAAGAGAGAAACGCTTAAAGAAATATCATATTCCAAGAAGGCTTCTATTATTTTTTCCCACAGGTCTCCATTTCACTACACTGAGATGGTGATATATAGTCTCTGCCAGATATTTCATATATTTTATTTTCTACTGGTTACGGTACAAAACACTAAAGATTTTACATAATTTTCTAGCAAGGAAAATAAATTGGAATTCACCCAACAAACTCACTGAGATCAGGATGAATGGTTTTAGCTTTTCGGATTCGGATTTCCAATTGTTGATCGGCAAATTGTATGATGGTGGTTTGTTTCTTGGTTGTCGTTATTATATTATTATTATTATATTATTATTATTATTATTATTATTATTATTATTATTATTATTATGATTATTATTATTATCATCATTATATTATTATTATTATTATATTATTATTATTATTATTATTATTTATTATTATTATTATTATTATATGTTTGACTTTTGCTTTAAATTTGCACAAGCTGGCTCCAAGTCTCACCCAGAGACCTCGAGAGACAACAAGTTAGAAGTTCGTGTTATTATTATTATTATTTTATTATTATATTATTTATTGTTATTATTATATTATTATTATTATTATTATTATTATTATTATTATTATTATTATTATCATTATCATCATCTCATCATCATCATCATCATCATCATCATCATCATTATTATTATTATTATTATATATTATTATTATTATTATTATTATTTTTAGATTTATTTAAGAAATATATTTCTCTACATTTCTTTCTTGCCACCTTTATGAATATTACAGTATATGACTCGGGTATTATTATAATTTTGCTTGTCTTTTATTTTTTTACCACACACACACATATAAATACTGGGTGCGGACAGTATTTGAGGACGCATGCACTTTTAGTCATTATTTGACTAATCTTTATTGAACTTCTCCATCAGAAAATTACAATGAGCGGTCCTATGCTTGCTAATGAAATTGAAAGGCATGCTGTAATTGTGGCTTTGAAGGGTAAGCATAGTGATTTAGAAATCTCTCGTTTTCTGAAAATTGCAAGATCTTTGATTTTTAAGATACGGTGTGAGTTAGAGAAAGAAGATGAAAGCGTGTTACCTTTATCAAAATGTAAAAAAAAAAACATTCCAAACGATCTTATTTCTTCAGGACACCTGAATTTATTCAGAAAGTAAAGCAAAATAGTGAATACAACCCAGGAAAAAACAGTCAGAAACGTTGTGCGTGAAGACATCAGATACAAATCCTACGTGATGAGGAGAGATCAGATCAATTCATGCCAGAAGAGAAAGAAAGAAAATCAAACGAAAACCATTTAATCAGATCCAAAAGACTTTTGAACAAACTTAAAAAACCATCAGAAGATGGTGTGGTTTGGTTTTTCTCAGATGAGAAAAACTTTGACCAAAACCAGAAAACTAACAGAAGAAATGACAGATGGTTATGTGCAGACCCTTCTGAGGGTCCAAGAATAATTCACACAAAATTTATTGCAAGTATCATGATTTTGGGCGTTTTTAGTAATGAAGGACAATTGATGCCTCCTCACTTTTATGCACACGTCCTTAAGATGAATACTACTGCGTATATTGAGGTTCTGAATAAAGTTGTTAAGGCTTGGATCAACAATATATGCAATGGAAGGCCTTGTGTCAACAAGATTCTGCACTATCACACAAGACTCAAATGCCACAAGAATGGATGGCAGACAATTTGCATGATCACACCACCCCCAACATTTGTTCCTCTAATTTCTCCAGATTTCAATCCACTTGACTACTATGTATGGGGCATCGTTGAGAAAAATATCAATAAACATTCCCCATAGCACCAAAGATTTTTGAAAGCCGTCATAGCTCGAGTCATGTCTGATAGGAACAAAGACCACTTACTCCGAGATTATAAACGATTTCAACCCCACCTAGTGGCAGTTATACATGCTTATGGGGATTTTATTGAATGAAATTATATAAATGATTATATATTTTACGTTTATGTTATTTATATTAAAATACAGTTTCTTTCTGTTATTATATAAGCGTTTTTTTAAACCTTAAATCTGTCCTCAAATACCGTCCGCACACACTCTCTCTCTATATATATATATGTGTGTGTGTGTGTGTTTGTGTGTGTGTATACTCAAGCATATCCACACGCATACGCGAATGTTTGTGCTTGTTCGCGCGCACTCGCACATGCTCGCATATAGTCACAAGGATTCTATTTTATTCCCATCCATGTTCCATGTAATCTTCAGACAGATGACTGATGAATTTTCGAAGCATGTCCCAAAAACAAAATGTCACAATAATAATAATAATAATAATATAATAATTAATAATTATTATTATTATTATTATTATTATTATTATTATTATAATTATTATTGTCATCGTCGTCGTCGTCATCGTCCTCCTCCTCCTACTCCACCACCACCTCCTCCTCCTCCTCCTCCTCCTCCTCATCATCATCATCATCATCATCATTATTATTATTATTATTATTATATTATTATTATTATTATTATTATTATTATTATTATTTTCAGTATGTCTAGGTCAACATGTTAGTAAAACGGTAGTGGCCTTTTGTAGTGTTGTAGGTCACGTAACAAAGTGATTAGCTATTTAATAGAAAAGTACGTCGAGCTGTGATCTTAAGTAAGTCAACTTTGTGGAACAACACTTGAATGGTTTCATGCTAATACGAAATTCTACTGCTCTGGTTTTCACTGAAATCTTTCGAAGATGACATGACAATGAGAACAGTCGAGTGACTAAAGAGGAGTAAAACGTTTTATCGAATCATTTTCGTTACATGCTTACTATTGTTTGATGTGCTGTTGTTGCTCATGAGATTGTGAAAGGCTTCAATTATCAACGACTTTACGCGTTTTATTCTCGTTGTGCATGTTTCAAAAAATAGGTTGAGTTAATGTGACATTCACGGCATAGTTAGAAACGCTGAAAGCTATTAATGCCTGTTGCCATTTGGATGACGCGGTCAGTTGGTAGAATCATAGAACCGTGGGAGCCTTAAACCAAAAATCGACAACTATGTTGTTTTAATTACTCTTGCTTCGAGACCAAGCTCCACCCAAGTCAACTTTTTGTTTTTGTTTTCTTCCAGAGACCGGGTCGATAACAATATATCACCAATAAAGTTAAAGGAATCGACATAATCAACGGTTTTCTGCTTTATTATCTGATTTTAATTAACGTACGAAATTGTTATTAATACGAGTACATCACTTATGGAACGATTTCTATATCGAGTAAACTCTGTGTGTGTGTGTGTGTGTGTGTGTGTGTGTGTGTGGTGCTAATGTGTATATATATATGTGTGTGTGTGGTGCTAATGTATATGTGTGTGTGTGTGTAGTTTTAATGTATATGTCTGTGGTGCTAATGTATGTGTGTAGTGCTAATGTATATGTGTGTGTGTGTGGTGCTAATGTATGTGTGTTTGTGTATGCGGTGCTAATACATATATGTGTGTGTGGTGTTAATGTATGTGTGTATGCGTGGTACTAATACACATGTGTGTGTGGTGTTATTGTTTATGTGTGTATAGTGCTAATGTATATGTGTGCGTGTGGTGCTAATGTATATGTATGTGTGGTGCTAATGTATGTGTGTTTTGTGAGTGGTGCTAATACATATGTGTGGGTGTGTATGTAAGGTGCTAATGTATGTTTGTGTGGGCGGTGCTAATGTATATATATATATGTGTGTATGTGTGTGGTTCTAATGTGTGTGTGTGTGTGTGTGTGCGCGTATTTGTTTAATTCTGGGTGTTGACTGACTGAAGAAAGATTACTCGATGCCATGGTAGAGATTAGTAATATTTTTTTTATTTCTGATTGAAACAGTTTCTTGCTGCTCTGAGTTTCACCCAGAGGTGCACAGGGTATTCCGTCAAGTTGCAACTGAAGAATGAAAGAAGTTACACGCACACACATGCATGCACATAGAATTCCTGTCTTATGAAGAAATAGTAGAGAGGAGATGAGATTTTACGGGGAAAAGAGTGGAAAAAGAAAAGAAAAAGAAAAACGAAAAAGAAAAGGAAAGGAAGAAAAGAGAGGAAAGGTAGAAGAGGAAGAAGGGTGAGATTTGATCGTGGGAGCAGAAGATGGGTGGGGAGGTGTTAAAAGGGTGTTGAGAAGATTTAATGAAAAAAATTAGAAGTGATCGGAACTGAATGGGAAAGAAATTCGAATGGCTTGGAACAGTAGTGGCCATAATATTTTCAAGAACTCCAAGACTCTGCTGAAAATAGTTGACAGATTAATCCTTTATGCAACACATCTGTTAGTTTCCATGGTAACGGTCATTGCGTCTAACTGGCACTCCGTCGGTTACGACGATGTGTGTTCCAGTTGATCCGATCAACCGAACAACCAGCTTGTGAAATTAACATGCAAATGGTTGAGCATTCCACAGACACTCGTGCCCTTAACGTACTTCTCATGGAGACTCAGCATAAGACAGAATGTGACAAGGCTGTCCCCTTTGAATTACTGGTAAAACTCACTTTTGCCACCTGAGTGGACAGGAGCAACGTGAAATAAAGGATACAAAACGCCGCCTCGTATCGAACTCAGGACCTTATGATCGTGAGCTGAACACCCTAACCACTAAGCCACACATGGTTTGCTGCTGGACTTTGGCTGTGAGACGCAGCAGAAATGTCGTAATGAGAGAAAAGATGAATCGTGCGATGCTTCTAGGTATGTCTACGTAATTTGCACGTGTATGAATATGTGCTCATTGGGTGGATGTGTGCTTCCGCTTGTAGAGTGCATGCTCCATAAACCGAGAAATCAGACATTTTTGTCCTGTTGCTAGAGGGGAAAAATAGGAGGCAGAGACGTAGCGAGACTGTTAACACCCTAAGTGTGCCTACATATATGTAAATAGGTAAAAAAATATTGGGGTACTGTCTCATTTCTGTGAAATTTGGAGACCTTCCAGAAAAATATAACAAGGAACTTGTAGCCAATGACATACAAGAATAAAGTACCTCTTTTGAATAAATTGCAGCTCTTTGGTAAAAATAATAAATAACTTCTGCTTTAAAATAAAAAAAAAACATGCTTACTGATGTTTCAGAAATGCCGAATTGCAAAACTAGAATCTGGTTATCTTGTTCTTCCACACGACTTCCAGACACACTCAATATGCATCCTTTCAGTTGGCCTCTGCATGCGCGCTTGCGCATAACATCAAGCATATCACATAACTACCAAAATCATTTCTATTTACACACACATATATGTATGTATATATATATATATATATATATATATATATATATATATATATATATATATATATATATATAATGTGTGTGTGTGTGCATTAATGCATACTTATGTGTATGTATGTGTGTTTATATATACCCACACATATACATTCGCACAGGGTTGTCTTTGGAAAGTGTATTTGCTCGACTGCTCGTAAAAATATAGATGCATTTGTTTCGCTTAATCCGAGATTTGTTCTAATGTATATACTTAAAGCCATATACACTATCAAGAATTTAGTGTATGTATACACACACACATACACAAACATATATGTATGTATGTGTGTGTACATATATATATATATATATATATATATGTATGTATGTATGTATGTATGTATGTATGTATGTATGTATGTATATACAAGTGCATATACACACGCACACACATTGGCACCATCCTGTGACAAGCTGCATGGTCATAATCCGTTTTCGTTAAACTTGTTCCACTTACATATTCTTGTATCTCGATGTGAATCCCTTCAATTTCTCAGGTGAAATTGCTACGACAGGGATTTCTTCCGCTTCTCCGCCTCTCCAGGCACTGACATTATGTGACCCAGTTAGAACTGGATGATAATCGATACACCAGTTCTGTGATTGAGCGCTCAGTAATCAAAACATAAAGATGTGTTTGTCGAGGCAGCTTCAACAGTTTAAGGATGAAGTCGTGAACGATTCTGGTAGGTAACCTTTTACTTTGTTTACCGAGCAGATGCTCGGGGGTGGCATGGAATTAAACAGCAACAATTACCCAACATTTCTATATCAAACACATCGAAGTGAGTCGTTTCTTTCTTTCTTTTTCTTTTTTCCTTTTTTTCTGTCTCAAAGAATCTTGGCAAACCACCAAGGGAGGTCTCAAAGTGCAGTAGCGTCGCTAGAGATGTGGGGAAATGGTCTACCCGATCGACGCTTTTAAATTGGTCGGCACCTTTGGGTCTGATGTATAAGCTTGTACAAACTGGGATTCGGGGGATGATACGGTGAACTCAAGGGCTGCCCCGGGCGGCATACCCTCTTGCTACGCCACTGTCCAAGAGTACACACTCAAATCTATTCATATCTTAAAAATATCGGTAAACTTTCCACGGTAGAACAACATATATATTCCCGTGTTGGATACCATGTTAGCTCACCTCTCCATCACAGCTGTATGATAGCTTCGTGGCTACGATGCACCTTTTAGACGTGTGTAACCAAATAACTTTCATATATCAATGTCTTGGAGCATAAATCAGAAGACACAATGTTGATGCTTCTTTGTAGTGAAGAACCATTTCTGCAGCCATCATATAATCTGTTTTAACTTTTCTACAAGTTTCTTTTAAACTCTCTACTAATTTCTGTATATGTTTCACTTAATCAGGTAGTTATTTTTGGTTAATCTTCCTGTTGTGTACAAGAACCGATTCACTCTTCACCTTGGGAAGCAGCGTCATGTCTTCAGGTGTTTGTTAATTTACCCAGTCACAGACATCCCTCCAAATGCCGTCGAGACATTTTCCAATTTCACGCTTTTGCTTTTACAAGCTAAACTATGTAATTGTTTTATTCTCTGCCAGTTTCCATTTTCGACAACGCGACCATGCTCTCTCTCTCTCTCTCTCTCTCTCTCTCTCTCTCTCTCTCTCTCTCTCTCTCTCTCCTTATATATTTACGTTGCTTTCTTTTTTTTTTTTACATTTCATTGTTACTCGGCAGGATATAATTAAACTGTTTTCATTATGTTTACTCAACTTAATTACATCTAATTAACGTCATTACTGCTATTTATGACTTTAGGCTCTCCACTGGTGTTGGTTATCTTGTTGCTGTTGTCTCAGCCACTTCTGCTGCAAATGGTGCTACTGCTGACCCTGTTGTCACTGTGACTTCCGCTGTTGCTTCCACTTCCGCGACCATCGCCTCTTCCGCTAATCCAAGTGCATTTGCACATGTCATGCAGTTTCACCAAGCATTCATCAAAGCCACTAACCCCGTCAATGTCACACAACATATTCCAGGAATCCCACCAACCGACAAGCACAAACTCTCTGAAGCTGGGGCTTTTGTTGTCCAGCATTTTATTCTTGATGTTGTATTGTTGTTGCTTAGCTTTAATCAATCCAGATCGAGAAGACTTATGGCCAAAGGCGTTCTAGGCGTGACCAACCTGTCAGTACCTGATTTAGACATAAAATAGACAAGTCACAGCTTACAACCCCGTACACTTTTAGCAAGGAGCCTCCAATCATGACATAACATAGGACTCTCCCAAGATTACGACACACCATCCCGTCTTTTAGTGCGCCACTTTATTTTCCAATGTATGTCCTTCTAGTTTTAAGGTAGCGTTGATGGTAGTAGCGATGGTAGTAATGTTGGTAGAGGTGGTGATGGTGGTGGTGTTGGGGTGGTCAGTGATAGTGGTCTTGGTGTTGGTAGTAGTGGTGATGTTGGTGCAAGTGGTATAATCGTCTATTCTGTTCTTTTCTTTCCCATAAGTTTTGTTATTTTAATTTCTTCTGCAATTAATATGGTTGAAGTTAGCGATGCAGTCGGCACCCCTGATGTTGCTGCTGTTGTTTTTGTTTCTAATCTTGTTTGCTTTTCTTGCATTTGTCCTGACTGTTATTGTTGCCATTCTTATAAAACCGATGCTGTAGACTTATCCTTCATAATTTCATTTATCCGAACCAATGCGGTCTAGGGTTTTCCTCAATATATACAACTCTTTCCTCCCTATCAGTCGATAATGTCTTTCAGAAGCTCTTAACTGATTCAAATTTAATGAAGAATTCATTAAAATTTTGGGATTTGCAGCGTTTGCTGTGTTGTTGTTGCGGAAGGCTGTCCCTTGGTAGAGCAACCAGTTTAGTACGTAGGAAATAAAACGGTTAAAGGTTGAGATGTGATGCATAGATTCAAAGCACAAGATATACAAGATACACCATGCCATTATCTGGTTTAGTGCCACACTTCCCACCCTTACATTTGTTTCGTCTTGGCAATATTCCTTGTTCCGTGCCCTGATGGTAAAATAAAGAAAACATTGATATTAATAGTAATAAAAAAAAAAGTATTATGTTATGAAAGTAGCTGTTCTTTAATCTCTGATCGGCCTTGATGGATGAAATCTATGGTCAAGACCATCCCAGCTATGGATACTCTGTTTTCAGGACTCATGCACCGAATGCTACATTGATCAATATATTAAAGCTACCATTTTAAAACAGCACAATAAAGTTTAAAACAAATTTTGCCGCTGTTTATAGAAAGTTGGTAACCACGTTGAAGCTCCGTTCATAATAATAATAATAATAATAATATAATAATAATAATAATAATAACAATAACAACAACAACAACAACAACAACATTAATAATAATAATAATAATAATAATAATAATAATACCGTGAATTTGCGTGTGTAATTTGGGGATGCATACAATGAGCTTCTCTGCCCTAGGTGTACGGAAAACACCCGGCGAGAAACGGAGGAAAATTTGAAGAAAGAAGGAAAATAATAATAACAATAATAATAATAATAGTGATAATAATGGTGATGATAATAACAATAATAAGCCGACTACGGCTGCTATAATGGTACGATTATAATTGTAACGGCAATGATGGCCGTCTCCCCACGAGCCAACCAAAGCTAAAAAATGATAACATTATCGTAGCACCAAAATGTTTTTGGAAACTAAAAGGAAAACTAAATCAGTATACCAAATCGCTTGTCCTATGGTTAATCTGGAAGCGCGTCCCCCAGGGAAGAGCCAGCCTGGGATCGAAAAGTCATCAACTGGCACAAACTCTTCTCCGAATACGGACATGGATGGTCACTTGAACGGGAAATCCCCCAACTCGAGCCCTCTAAGTTCACCACCACAACCACCACAGAAAGAAAAATGTAAGCGGAACAAATGGACCCGAGAAGAGTATATAAAGAAGTAATATACGCTTATTACTATGCATTAGGTAGGCCATCTCAAGAGAGACACACCGCAAACTCTTACAGTATATGGAGAACACGGAATCAAGACAGTAGGCCCTATTTGGACGAGAACAAATTAGCAAATGTGAGGAGGGATATCCTTAGAAATAACAGACTCACAGACAGTGAAATAAGCGCGATCAAGCACGCAACGGAAGATGACATAAATATAAGACACAAAGGAAATGAAGAATCAGATGAACAGTATAGCCCGCCACGAGGCTTAAGGGAAGACTGCCATCTGACCAAAGTACGCAAAGGCCTGAAGATACAAGAAATTCTATTGTACCTGTTAAAGATAGCCAGGAAAACGAAAAAACAACAGTAACTGAAGATCTCGCATTTGCTGAAGAACACAGAGAGTCTATGGCAGAAATGAGGCAGAAAATCCTGAATACACTTGAAGTTGTAAGACATACAAGTATGAATGATAGAGAACCACTTCATAAACTCTCAAATACAAACCAAAATAAAAAACAAATCCAAATTGGCAACTATGTAACAAATGAAATAATACGAGAATTAAAACCTGATTTTACTGAGTTAAATGAAGTTATTTACGCTTCTGCTAGGGCAATTGAAACCAGCTGTATGCCCGAAAAAACAAAGAAAACCAAACCTGAGAAGAAATCAACCTGGAGAAGTAAAATTGAAAAAGAGATTGAATTTATGAGAGGGGAAATATCAATATTAAATGAACTAATATGTGGAAATGATGTAAGATCCAGAACAGGAAGAAAGATGAAGAGAAAATTTGGATCCTCACCAAGAGAAGAACTGATATCAATAAAAGAAACGCTGAAACAAAAAGTCCAAGCAAAAGCCCAAAGAATACGAAGATTTGAGAAGAGAAACAAGTTTTACAAGCAAAATAAGCTGTTCACATCCAATGCCAAAAAATTCTACAGAGAAATAGGGAAGGAGAAAGTAACCGTTAAAGACCCCCCTCCCATGGAAGAAGTTCAAAACTTTTGGAAAAGTATTTGGAGTGACAAGAAGACGTACAACATAAATGCAGACTGGATTATACAAACTGAAGGATCCTACCAAAATTTACAACAAAAGCATGGGAAGATATCACAATAGCAGACCTAAGAAAGGCACTCACGAAGGCCCATAATTGGAAATCCCCCGGTAAAGATAGGGTGCCGAATTTCTGGCTCGCATCGCTCCCATGCGACACGGTAAGCTAGTTCAGCTGCTCAATGGAATTATGAGAGACCCAAAGAAAACACCTGAATGGTTAGCAAGTGGCATTAGTTACCTACTCCCAAAGAATAACGAAACCAACCTTCCAAAAAACTATCGGCCTATAACCTGTCTATCCACCACGTATAAAATCCTAACATCTATCCTGGCGGAGAAAACATATGCATTCATGGAGAAGGACGATATTTTCCCCATTGAACAAAAAGGGTGCCGCCGAGGCTCTTACGGATGCAAAGATCAACTGCTAATCAATCGTATGATCCTTGAGAACTGTCACAACAAGCGCAGAAATCTCAGCACCGCATGGATTGACTATAAAAAGGCCTTCGACAGTATACCGCATCCATGGATCTTGAGATCGCTGGACATCTTCAAAATTTCCCCTGTGATTTCAAACTTCCTGAAGCACAATATGTCGTTGTGGAATACGAATCTCCAATTATACCACTCTAATGGAGTACTTGCCTCAGAAAATATAAACATCAACTGTGGAATTTTTCAAGGTGACTCACTTTCACCTTTAATATTCTGCATAGCCCTAATACCCCTTACAAGTGAATTAAACAGAACAGGGTATGGGTATAAAATTGCCAATAAAAAAATAAGCCATCTATTTTATATGGATGACTTAAAACTTTATGGTAAAGACAATAATGAACTTGAAGGCCTATTGCGCACTGTGAAAGCATTCAGCGATGACATCGGGATGGAGTTTGGACTTGAGAAGTGTGCCAAGGCCATTTTCCAGAAAGTGAAAGTGAAGACCACAAATTCAGTCGTGTTAGATGTTGACACAGTCATAAGAGAGCTTGAGCAAGAACAAACATACAAATATTTAGGGATAAATGAAGGCTCTGGTATTCAGCATGCAAGCAGGAAAGAGAAGATCAGGAAGGAATGTTATAGGAGAGTTCGTGCAGTCCTGAAATCTGAACTAAATGCACGTAACAAGGTGTTAGCTATAAATTCCTTAGCAGTTCCAGTTGTTACTTATAGCTACAATGTGTTGAACTGGAATATGAGTGAAATAAAAAATATAGATAGGAAAATACGCAAGCTGCTGAGTTGTAATAGGATGCACCACCCAAAGGCAGACGTAAATCGCCTTTACCTTCCCAGAGCCCAAGGAGGTCGAGGCCTGATCCAATTTGAACTAGCTTACAAAACAACCACAATTGGACTGGCCAAATATCTCGAAATATCGAATGACTGGATGCTAAAGCTCGTGGAAAATCACGAGAGACAAAAGAAGCTTCATTCTATCATAAAGGAAAGTAAAAAATTTGCTATTGATCTCGTGCAGGATACCCAAACAGAACAACCCGAGGGAAGTACGGCAATTATTGTTGCAAAGAAGGTGAAAATAATGGCAACGAAAAAAGCGCACGAGCAATTGGCTGATAGGTGGGAGGAGAAACCTCTGCACGGCAAATATGTGACCCGCAGCAAACAAGCTGATGTTGACCAGAAGCAAACCCATCAGTGGCTACGGAGCTCAGGGCTAAAAGCAGAGAGCGAAGGTTTCATCCTGGCTGCTCAAGATCAAAGCCTATTAACCCGGAACTACCAGGCCAATGTGATGAAAAATGGAGCAGACCCAAAATACCGATTCTGCAACGACATGATTGAAACAGTGGACCACCTAATCTCTGGATGTAAAGTCTTAGCTCCAGTGGAGTATAAATTAAGACATGACAGAGTTGGCCAATATCTACACTGGCTAATAAGTCGGCATTACAATATCAAAACTGCCGACAAGTGGTATAATCACCACCCTGAGGCTGTAACTGAAGGAGAAAATGTAACCATTCTGTGGGACTTTCCAATACATACAGACCGAACCATCAAGGCCAATAAACCAGATATTGTTGTGAAAGACCAAAACAATAAAGTTTGCTTATTGATCGACATGAGCATCCCCTGTGATCATAATATCTCAGCGAAAGAGTTTGACAAGCTCAGAAAATATAAAGACCTACTCATTGAAATTGAGAAAATGTGGCATCTCAAGGCGGTTACAATACCAGTGATCGTAGGAGCACTAGGAATGATCAAGAAGGGAACCGAAAATTATATGAGAATGATCCCTGGCTTACCATCCCTGCAAGAAGTGCAAAAGATTGTCTTAACTGGTACATCACACGTATTGAGAAGAGCATTGTCGATGTGAGAACTGTTGCTGCTCATGTATTTTAATTTAACTTAAAAAAAAAAAAAAAATGAACGAACTACTGAGTTTGGTTTAATGGCCTACCAATGTATACTATGAGTTTCTTTGCACTAGGAGTCGGGAAAACACTCGGCAAGAAATGGAAGCAAATTAAAAGAAAAGAAAAAAAAAGTAATAATAATAATAATAATAATAATAATAATAATAACAACAACAACAACAACAATAATAATAATAAGGATAATAATAATAATAATAATGATAATAATAATAATGATGATGATGATGATAATGATGATGATGATGATAATGATAATAATATAATAATAATAATATAATAATAATAATAAAATAATAATAATAATAATGATAATAATACCACCAGGTAGCGAAGATGCCGCACAGTATCCAAAATCGTGAGATTGTTGACTGAAGATATCGTGTGTACCGGGCGTTTGGATTGTCCATCAAGTCACAACAAGGAGCCCAGACAGACAGTACTTTACGCAGTATGCGTGCACTTCTAAGTAATGCCGGATTTTGCAATACTATAAGATTGTAGGCTATTTCTAAAGTTTCCAGATTTTTCTTCGGGCTGTGTGCTATTGAATCCAATGTTCCGATGACAACAGGAACGACCTTTATTTTGACTCTCGCAGCTGCCACAAATTGGAGGTCTCAATTCTCAGTTATTATCATCAGGTATCTTATCTTGAGGTTTGGCGACAAAATGTCTCCTCAAATCTCAAGAATCTTCCTTAGGATTATTGCAGAATATAGAATGGTATTTTTCTGCAGGTTGACAATGTGAGTTTCACTTCGAATCTCCTTCAGCCTTTTAAGGTAGCATTCTGTGCACTGTGTCAAGAGCACCAAACACAACAGCAATAATTCTTGTCTTCCACAGTAGACTCAATTCTCTGCTTAGATCCTCGTATTTCTCAGTTTTTTTTTTTCAATTTCTTTGGTATCGACTCTGCTATCATAGGAAATTGCAGATATTATCATTATTATCCAGTAGTTTTATTTTTATAGCGTGCTTTCACTTCACTACTACTACTACTACTACTACTACTACTACTACTACTACTACTACTACTACTGCTGCTGCTGCTACTACTACTACTACTACTACTACTACCACTACTACTACTACTATTATTAATTATTATTATTATTATTATTATTATTATTATTATTATTATTATTATTATTGAGTGACAGAGCAGTGCATGCCATCAAAGTGACATTGGGGTAAAATATACGAAGCCCAATATACCCATCATGACTACCCGTCTGATAAAGGTACACCAGGCACATGCATCACAGCCATATATGAGATACATGGTGATCTCATATCAAGATAAAAGGGCATATGACCTTGCAGGTGGGGCCAAGTTAGAATTTTCTTCTGGTCGAGTAACCCATCCCGCTGAAAAGGTCCCGGAATAAGGGTTGTTTAAGGGTGTTGAACGAAACACCCATGTTTCCAGAAGTGAATTATTCAAACCCCAAATAATTCCTCTCAACATATGGCTATGATGCTCCCCCACGACTTCTGCTCGTGATCAGAGATGCACATATCTTCAGCCACTAAGGGACATGCTCAGCAGTTAAGGTCAAATAACTGACAAGCAAATGTGTGGTATTGACCAGAATGTTTGCTGTAGCCCATATTTTATACCAAGACAAAACAATATACATGATAACACTTCCAATCAGTTAAGATCAAAAGCCATGAGAGCCACTGCCTAGTACTGCATCATCATCATCATCATCATCATCATCATCATCATCATCATCATCATCATCATTGTCATTATTATTATTATTATTATTATTATTATTATTATATTATTATTATTATTATTATTATTATTATTATTAATATTATTATTATTATTATTATTATTATGATTATTATTATTTTCTTATTATTATTATTATAGAAACAAAGCTCAGATTTGGTCTTATTCCTGGTAGGGTTAATGTGGTAGCGGGTTATTAACTGTACCCTTAGTATCCACATGTTTTCGGCAGACCTTCAAGTGCTTAAAACCCTCCTGATAATCCTTGCTATCTCTAAGAGGCAAACGTTCTGTAGGAATTCTACTGGGCATTCTATTTATGTCTCCTTCAGCCATTTGTCTATATTATCATCATCATCATCATCATCATCATCATCATCATCATCATTATTATTATTGTTATTATTATTATTATTATTATTATTATTATTATTATTATTATTATTATTATTATTATTATTATTATTATTCTATGTTTGACTTTTGCTTTGCATGTGTACAAGTTGGTTCCAAGTCCCACCCAGAGAACTCAAGAGACAACAAGCTGGAAGTTCATGTTGGTGCCATATATTTGCTTTTGTACATAGTGTTGTTCTAGAGAATGTTTAAGAAACCATAAGAAATTATGTTTGTCTTAAAATTTGAGATTACATAGACAGTATTTTACGTAGGATATGAGTAGTTCCCATGAGCACTATCTTTTGAAATTCTGCCATTTTGGGGTTTCCTGGTATCTGAGCTAGGTAGCAATCAGCCCCTTTTGCTATCACTCCTAGGGCACCTATGACAATAGGTATTGTTTTAGTCTTCAGGTTACACATTTTACAAATTTATTTTTCAAGATCTTAATACTTGCTCAGTTTTTTTCACCATCGGCAATATTTGCTCTCATTAGGTATTCGCCATTGAGTGGTTTTCTTGCCATTTATCAGTAAGAATATCTAAGGCAGCAGTTTTAGCACGGGTTTTCATACGTTTACCTTTTTCTGTGTTTGCTTCTAGTACGTCTAATTCTGGAATTTATTGTATTCAGAATTCACTTAGATATTCCTTGACCTCTTTTGTTACTGAGTATGATGCTTTGACTAGACATTTCTTAATCCAGCTATGAGGTAAGCAATCAAAAGCAGTTTTATAGTCTATACAGGCTATTGACAAGTTTATTATTATTATTATTATTATATTATTATTATTATTATTATTATTATTATTATCCTCATCATCATCATCATCGTCATCATCAGTATCCTCATCGTCATTATTATTAATATCCTTGCCTCTTACATTGTCTCGACGTTTGTCTCTTACAAGAACTACACTGTGCAACGCATCTTTCCTTATCTTTTAAAAGAAAGTAAGAAACGATTAATCAAACAATCGATTACTTTATTGGTTAAACGGTTTACAAATTGACTAAAGAGAAGTGAAATGAAACCAGAGCGCGTGTTTGTTATTGGCACAATACCTCCCTTTCCCCAAGATACAACAACATTTGTTTCAACGCAGACGCTCACACTGGCAAACCAAAACACAATAACGAACAAACGAAACTTCAGCGGAAAGCATTTTTTTTTGTGGAATGGAATAAAACATGTTAATGCTTAAATATTCAGAAGAAAAATCTGAAGCTTTAAAATAGTAAAAATGGGAAAATTCTTTTACATCTTCTTGGTGTATTCAGAGCGTATTTTCTTCGTTGCTTTTTATTTTCAATCATAATTGCTATAACAATATTGTGATAGAGAATGTTACACGGGTTGGCAGGCGGAAGTGATGAAGGAGTGAGTGTGAGTTTAAAGACGGAAATAGGAAGTAGGAGAGGAGATGACTGCAGTGAATGTGGACGATTGAGACCCTGTTTCTTTATATATACGAGGGACGTTCAATAAGTAATGCCCCTGACCCACTTCCCATAGCAGTAGAGCAACGACACTCGGCACAGTTATTAGTCTTTTCCTACATAGGAACTACCCAGAGTTATGCATTTCTCCCATCGTTTGATACAACTCTGGATACCGTTTTTGTAGAAGACCCCAGCTTGGTCCTCCAACCACGACGTGACTTCAGAAATCAAGGCTGCATCATCTGGTAAACGCTTTCCTTTCAAAATCAACTTCATGGCTGGGAAGAGGTGAAAATCAGAGGGTGCAAGGGGAGGAGTTCATAGCTACACGCCTGTGCTTCTGATTTGGCGACACGCGAGTTGTGGACCGGAGCGTTGTCCTGCAGGAGGAGGATGCCTTTGCTGATCTTGCCCCGCCTCTTGATTTTGATAGCTTCTCTTAATTTCCTCAAAAGTGAAGCATAATAGGCTCCTGTATTTGTGGTACCCTTTGCCAGGAAATCTGTCATCACTACTCCGTCCTGGTCCCAGAAGACTGAGCATAACCTTGTCAGCGGAGGGCTGCACCCTTGCCTTCTTTGGAGGAGGTGAGTCACGGTGCTTTCACTGCATTGACTGGGCTTTGGTCTATGGATCATAGTGATGGACCCAGGTTTTATCCTGTGTGATTAGTCTTTTGAAAAATTTTGACTCATCTTCTTGGCACATCTCCAAATTCATCCTCGAGCACTCAACGCGTTCTTGCTTCTGGAAAGGTGTGAGCAACCTGGAAATCCATCTGGCAGACACCTTTTGCATATGCAAATGGTCATGAATGATAGTTTCCACAGACCCGGTACTAATCTTGACCTTATGGGCTATTTGGCGAATAGTTATGCGTTGACCTTCCTAAATGGCAGCCTCAACTTGACGGACAGACGTCTCATCAACGGCAGAAGGGGGCGACCAGATCTGGAAGCTGTTTCCACAGAGTTCCGACTATGTTTGAATTCACAATGCCAGCGTTTTACAAGGTCATATGATGGGGCATCATCACCATAAGTTACTTTCATTTCTTCAAAAGTCTCCCGTGGTGTGCGTCCTTTCAAATACAAAAACCAGATCACTGCTCGACACTCAACAGGCTCCATTTCACACTTGACTCAGTTCAAACACCTGTAAATCAGAAACCACAATTAGTTCAGAGCTGTAATTCGCCACTTAATCTATAGAGGTATAAATAAGTGCACATGCAAGTGGGTCAGGGGCATTACTTATTGAACGCCCCTCGTATATATATATATATATATATATATATATATATATATATATATATATATATATATATAATATATATATATATATATATATTTGTTTCAACGCAGACGCTCACACTGGGAAACCAAAACACAATAACGAAAAAACGAAACTTCAGCGGAAAGCATTTTTTTGTGGAATGGAATAAAACATATTCAGAAGAAAAATCTGAAGCTTTAAAATATTGTCAACCCAATATATGTATATAAAACATCGTGCCGATGTTTTAAATTAAATTTTTTAAAAGGTTTGATAAAAAATAACAACTAATTAATCAATAATGTATTCACCCTTGTTGTTTAAAACTTCTTCCTAATGTTCAACAAGATTTTCAATACCTCGTTGGTAAGAAATCACCCGATTTCGACTCGAAAAATTGATCCAACCAAGCTCTCAATTCTACATCAGTATTGAACGAAACTCCACACATAGCATTTGAAAGAGATCGAAAGAGGTGGAAATCCGTTGGTGCCAAATCAGGAGAGTACGGCGGGTGTAGCAGCACTTCCCAGCCATGCGATTGAATGGCTTCCTTGGTCATATTGGCGATATGAGGGCGGGCATTGTCGTGCAGCAGAAGAGCTCTATGCTGCCGATTAGGTCTTTTCTCTTGAATAGCCGTGTTGAGTCGTTCCATCTGTTGAACATAAAGTTCCGCATTGACCGCTTGGTTCTGTTCAAGCAATTCATAATGGATGATCCCTTCCCAGTCCCACCATACGCACAACATCGTTTTGCGCGGATGATCTTGTTTCACGCGCCGTATCGCTTGTTTACCGGGGCTAAGCTATTCCTTACGCTGCTTCATATTGATGTACAGGCACCATTTTTCGTCGCCAATAACAATTTGGTAAAGAAATCGTTGCTTGTGTCCATGAGTTGAGCGGTGACGACCAAGCAAACCAGCGGAGATTGTGGCTCGTTGATTTTTGCTGTTGTCACTTAAAGCATGCGGAACCCATGCTCCATACTTCTGAACCTTTCCCATCGAGTGAAGATGCTTCTCTATAGCAGTGTGGGAGCATTCCCTTTTCTCTGACAGTTCTCTTGTTGTTCGACGAGAATTTTAGCGCAAAAGTTGGTTTAATAGCTCTTCATCGAACTCAACTGGACGGCCAGAACGAGGTGTGTCTTTGAGGTCAAAATTTCCATTTTTGAACTTGGCATGCCAATCAGGAGCGGTTCTTTCAGCTATGGCACTCTCTCCATACACAGCACAAATGTCGTGAGAAGCTTTTGCGACCTTAGAACCTTGATTAAAAGCAAAAGGAAGGAAGCGTCGAAAATGCTCGTTTTCCTTAACTTGATAATTTAATGATCTGAAAATAAATGATCTAAAAATAAACAAAAATTAACTAAAATTAACAAAAAAAATAAAAAGATTCCAAATTGATTCAAAAATAGAATTCTCGAAAAAAATGGATTTCAAAATTTAAAAACGCAATAAAATCCAAAATTTTAAAAAGCGTATATATATACGACGTGCTTCTTTCAGTTTCCGCCTACCATGTCCACTCACAAGGCTTTGGTCGGCCCGAGCCTATAGTGGAAGACACTTGCCTAAGGTACCACGCAGTGGGAATGAACCCGAGACCATATGGTTGGGAAGTAAGCTTCTTATCACACACTGGTGTTCAAAATGAATTATATAGCAACATTTTTATTGAAATATCTTAAAAGCGAATTTTTAAAACGTTTACCTTAAAATTAGATTGAAGCGAAACGATTTTTAGTCATAGGACGAAGGCCATGCTGGGGTACTTGATTGAACAAATTCTAAGTCTGTTATTTATTTTATTAGCGCTTTTGCCGAACTGTTAAATTACGGGAATGTAGCAACATTGTTGCTAAGCAAGGGCAGGGGAGAGGCAGGCACAAACACAAACATAATGACACACACATACGTATAGAAACATATATGCGAGGAGGTACCCAAACGTAACCCGAAACGTTCTCTGTAGGACAAGCATGTCTTAGTTTAGGCTTCCGCCGCTTGAAGCCACATGATGCGATCCTCAGGCATCAGTCTACCGACCGGCGTCGTCCGGTTAAGTCGCACTGCCACGTGGTGTGTCTTTGTTTTGCAGAGCTTCCCTGTTATCGATTTTTGCAATGGCTGAATCGAAGGAACAAAATGCTTCTGTGAAATTCTGTTTTCTGCTGGGGAAAAAGGCGGCCGAAACAGTTGTCAAGCATCAAACAGCTTACAAAGACGTCACCATGAGCAAAACACAAGTTTACGAGTGATTTCTACGCTTTAGGAATGGTCACTTGTCGCTTAGAGACCAACGCCGTTCAGTACGACCTTCGACTTCCCGAACAAATGAAAACATCATGAGAATTCATGAACTGATCTTGGAGGACCATCACCGAACAATTAAGGAACTCGTTGATATGACTGGTGTG
>NW_021833887.1:15000-17500 GCF_006345805.1 Octopus sinensis | reverse complement strand
CCATATATATATTTATATATATATGCATTTTTTGCGTAATGAGATAAAAAAAAACCAAGGCTGTATAGATATTAGAGCATTTATAGATAGAAGGTCTTACAGCTGTTTCTAGAATATTAATTAATAATAATATCCCTTCCTCGGAGACGGTGTGAGAGGAAAAGTTATGTTATAGTTAGTTTCGATGTGATATAAATAGAGAGTGAGGTGGAAGAAAGAAAATAGATGTAAGATATGTATTGTTGAGTTCATAAATCCGTTTTATAGGCATAATGGTATGTATGTGTAATATTCCAATATCCTTTGAGTAAAATCCAAAAGTCCAACAGAGTTTAGTATGAGTCCATCCAAATGTAAAGTTTATAAGCAATGTAAGATTCTCTTAAAGTTGGTGATTCCCAGTAGGGAATATATATATATATATATATTATATATATATATATATATATATATATATTATATATATATATATATATATATATATATATAATTTTTTTCGTAATGAAATAAAAAACCAGGGCTGAGTAGATTTTAGAACATTTATAGATAGAATGTCTTACAGCTGTTTCCAGGATATTTATTATAACCCTTCACCAGAGACGTTGTGAGAGGATGGTTAAGTAATAGTTAATTTAGATAAGATACAAAATAGAGAGTGAGGTGGAGGAAAGAAAATTGATGTGAGATATGTAGGAATATTGTATTTGTAGATCCATTTTATAAGGCAGAATGGTATAAATGTAAGATTCCAATATTTTATGAGTACAATCCAATAGTATTTAAATTTGGTCATTCCAAGTATAGAGCTTGTACACAGTGCTACTGAATCAAGGGTTTTATTTAAAGTGACCTAAAATAGGGAGTGTATTAGTAGGGCCAAATCGAAAACAAGAAGAGAGGAATAAAGAAAAAAAAAAGAGAGAAGGAGTAGAAAGTAAGAGGAAAAATAATAAAATTTAAAAAAACAGGAAGAGAGAAATAAAGGAAAGAAAGTAAAAGAAAAGAGCAAAACAAAGATATTCATAAGGGAAAGTATACCAGTTAGTGGTCAGTGTAGATAATTTGAAAGTAGGGGTGGGGAAATAAAGGGTGATAGAGAGAGAAAGGTATTAGAGTATAAAAAGATAGATAGAATGGGGGGGGGGTAATTAAAGGTAAAGGAGTGACAAATGTATAGTGGTAGAGTCCAAAGTGATGGGGCAGAGAGAGGGGCTAGTAGTAATGAATGAAGAATTCAGGAATTTAGATGGTTTGGCAGGTCAGTGCTTAGTAATATAAGAAAATATATATGTGAAGATGTATACATATGTGTATATATATATATATATACATATATATAATATATATATATATATATATATATATATATAATAATATATATATATATATATATATATATATATATATATATATGTATACATATATATATATATATGTTTATACATATCAATATCTACACATAAGACTCTTACTCGCATGTATATGCACACATGTGCACCCATATATACGTGCATCTGCATGTATTATCGCCCCTGTATACGCAGGTATATATACCTTGCATACATACGTACATTCACACGTACGCATACACTCACTCATACAAATCCGCAGACACTCACTCGTACATATACACACACACACATGGATAGAAGCAGATACACACGAATATAATTAGATGGTTGAGATATTCAAGAATGAGCGAGGAATTAGATTGTAATGAGGAGTTAGAATGTAGATTTACAAGATTATTGGGATATATATACATGGTGGCTGCCCCCTCGTTATCGAGTATGGCCATTGCATGAAGCTTAATCAATGTTGTTATCGTGCAATGCCTGTGCAAGAAGATTTTTTTTTAAAGTGAGGAAAGGCTGTGCACTGAGTCAATCCCACTCGCTAAGCAACAGCAGCCATAATCCGAAAAGAAGAACAAGTCAACATCATCGGCAACCACTGAGCCGCAGGTTTTATGTCGGAGTTATCCCAGTTACTTGAGTTATCTTCTCCTAGAAGGGTGCCCTAACAAAGGCTAGGATTCCTTCACTCCCAATGGTTTAACCGCGCGATCGGGTATTCAGTCCGATTATTTCTATGTCCCCGCGCATGGTACATCCTTAAGACATTTATTGGGTGGCCGTTGACTCTCAAGAGTTCCTCCGCCCTTTGACGGGTTTTGTTTTTCATCCCGCAGGGTGTCCAATAAACACCCTCCTCACCAAGCAAGCTTGGTGGGGTTGCCGGTTTAGTCGCCGACGACCCGACCATGCAACAGGTTGTACTGGGTTACATGAAACCAGTAGCACTCGAAGGTGACTTGACATATATATACATACGTGCATACATACATACAAACATACATACACACGCACACACATACATACACACACACAAACACACAACACACACACACACACACACACACACACAACACACACACACACACACACACACACACACACATATATATATATATATATATATTAGAAGGTTTGGAGATGAT
>NW_021833887.1:0-10000 GCF_006345805.1 Octopus sinensis | reverse complement strand
TCTTGTCTCTTGTTTATTGCTTTCAGATTTTGAACAACCCTTGGGAGAGTTTTTGTATATGAATTACACGGATATCCTCAGTTCACAGAAGGTCTTCAATTCGCCCTATTACATAGGTGAGACCCTTCTACACACAAAGGGTTTGATTAGTTTCACCTGGGTATCAATCGTGCGATACGGTCCAACTGTTTCATTTGTTGTATATCACCATATTCGTTGAAAATAGGCGTGAACATTACAAAGCGCCATTCTCCTTATTAGTATTAACTGTAACAAAGGCGGCGAGTTGGCAGAACTGTTAGCACGCTGGGCAAAATGCGTAGCCGTATTTCGTCTGCCGTTACGTTGAGTTCAAATTCCGCCGAGGTCGACTTTGCCTGTCATCCTTTCGGGGTTGATTATATAAGTACCAGTTACGCACTGGGGTCGATGTAATCGACTTAGTCCGTGTGTCTGTCCTTGTTTGTCCCCTCTGTGTTTAGCTCCTTGTGGGTAGAAAAGAAATAGGTATTTAGTCTGCCGTTACGTTCTGAGTTCAAATTCCGCCGAGGTCGACTTTGCCTTTCATCCTTTCGGGGTCGATTAAATAAGTACCAGTTACGCACTGGGGTCGATATAATCGACTTAATCCGTTTGTCTTCTCTGTGTTTAGCCCCTTGTGGGTAGTAAAGAAATAGGTATTTCGTCGGTCTTTACGTTCTGAGTTCAAATTCTACCGAGGTTGAATTTGCCTTTCATCCTACCGGGGTCTACAAATCAAGTACCAGTTAAACACCGAGATCGATATAATCGACTAACCCCTCCCTCAAAATTGCTGGCTTTGTGCCAAAAGTTGATATCAATATTAATTGTAACTCATTTCTGAAGAAGTTGCAGAATTTAATTCTAAATAACCGTCAATTTTCAACAGGTCCGCTGACATCGCCCTAAGTTTTTCTCATCTTTTAATCTTTAATTCTTAACTGCAAATTCAACGTCAGTGAGATAATATCAAACATGAGCAATGCAGACCGTTTATTTATGTGTCAATTTCCAGTTAGTCTTGTGTTTTACAAACAAATCGTTATCGCTCTTATCTGTTTTGCTCTCACAACAAGTGAAGTGAAACGGCTTCGTTTTTATTGTTGTAGCTTAGCTGCTGGTCGACTCTACTCCAACGTAATTTTGACCAAATGCATTCCAGCCGTAAACATTCAGTCTTTCTTTTCAAGCACAGTGTATCTAGAGCTACATTATTTAAGATGTTCTTCCCTTGAAAACTGAGGGATATGTGATCGTGATCGTATGTCCAGCTTATAGCTTAATGCTATTGATAAAATATTTATTCTTGAAGACTCAATATATACCTTATACCTTAAAAAAAAACGTAATTAATTACGACAGAAGCAGTATTAATACCATAATGTAATTTTGATTTCCAACTTAATGTGGTCGTTGCGAATAGAACATAGAATATTGTGTTATTTGCCTTGAAAGAAACTCTATATACATATACATATATATATGTGTGTATGTATGTATATGCATGTGTGTTTGTGTCCGTATTTCCAGCACCTCCCACAGCTCGACAACCAGAGTTGGGTCTTTTAGCGTCCCTTTAGCATAGCTGTTGGGCAAAAGAGACCAATAGAATATGTACCAGACTTAATAAATAAATAATCGTATCGATTTGTTTGACTAAACACTTGAAGGTGGGACCCCAGCATGGCCATAATCCAATGACTGAATGAAAACATTACGTATCCTAAAATTGAAGGTACATTTTGATGTTCATTCAGAAATTGAATTTATATCTTCGACTTGCGCAGTTCACGACCCAAATCTGAATTTCAGATTCTGATTTCTTTTCGATGCTGTTTCCCTTTTAAGGTCATTGACTTTCGAATGAAACTTAGAGGCCAAAATAGTCTCGTATTTATTTAGTGAAGAGAAATTTGAAGAACCTTATGAATCGCAAATACATGTTGATTGTGGATGTCAAGAGAAGTCAAACTAACTAAATATCACACTGGTTCTTCATTCTTACTTGAAATGTAGACTAGCCTTCAATTGCATTGTTTGAACAAATGCTTTTATTTTGCCTGTCTTGCAAAAGACAAAAATACATAAAGAAACAACCCAGAAATATATTTTCAGATTCTTTAACGAACTCCAAACTAAAAATGGGTTTCTATTAGAAAAAATATTATTTCCCAACATTGAGAAGGTTTTACATTTCATGCATAAATACGTTCTCATCCGCAAGATATCGTATCAGAATAATTAAGTTGTAAAACTCAAACAACAATCACCAAAAGGGGAAATTTCTCTTGTGCTGTAGTTTTAAGTATTCGAGAGATAATTTCTCTTTGGTTTTGGGAACATTTTCAGATTCTCTGCTACATCTATCCCCGTTTATTTGATTAAAGATTCAGTAATAAATGAATCCCCTCCACCCGCTTTGTACATGGAATGAATGCTAAGTTCATTGGCAACAAACACGAGACCCACATATTTTCTGGATCATTTCTGCCATTTCCTGCAGAGAAACAACTCGTCTGAGTCGTTTGTTAGAATTGGGAATCTTCAAATTTTTCCTGTCCATTGGTCCCATGCTGATGGGTTCGAGTATGTAAATCCGAATAAGAACGACACAGCCTCGGTGCATGATCATGTAAATGCGAGTGATAATCAAGTGCATTCTGGGAAGCTAAGTATTGTCGGCTGTTTCTGCTGCCCGAGCAGAACCTTCGTATGATCGCCGATCTATGTTATCAAAGACATGGTTCATAACTGGGCGTACCGTGTTATCCTGGATCAATAATGAATGAAGCAGTGATATACGAGGCTACATGTATAGAGTGTTGACATCTTAGAGAACCAAATAAAATATTTTGCCTACAAATACGATACGTCTGTTGTGGTTTTTGAACCTCTTACTTTTACCTTTAAAGACGATTGTCTTTAAAAGAGTAACAGCAGGTGGCAGAAAGAGAGATGGCTTCAGTTATCGCTTGAAAGAGCACTGTGCTCTCTATCTTTTCAACGGTTATAAAACTATGACCTTTCTCAGAAAATATATTTTCTTCATTTCAACTCGGCAAAATGCATGGCATTTTTTAAAGGGAGAATTACATGGAAAATTAAAATGTTGCTGTCCATTAGCGAGACAAAGGATAAGTATTTGAAAATGTTGTTTTCTGAACCTTTTAAAATTGCTTATCATAAATTTAATATTGGCATTCGCTTTCTTGAAAAAAATTATATGAAAACAATACAAAATTCAGAATGGCCACAGCCTTGGGGCTGAAGCATGTAATAGAATAAAAGAACAAAACAATATATGCATACATACATAAACAGACACACACACATATATACACATATATACATACATATATTATATATACGTCCATATACACACATGTATGTATATATGCGTGTATATATATGTATGTATATATATGTGTGTGTGTGTGTGTCTAAAAGCCAGCAACTTGATGTAAATGTTACTGGTATTCCCCCATCCCTATCCGACAAAACGAATTCATGACAGAGAACTCTTTCTTCTTCTTCTTCTTCTTCTTCTTCTTCTTCTTCTTCTTCTTCTTCTTCTTCTTCTTCTTCTTCTTCTTCTTCTTCTTCTTCTTCTTCTTCCTTCTTCTTCTTCTTCTTCTTCTTCTTCTTCTTCTCTTCTTCTTCTTCTTTCTTCTTCTTCTTCTTCTTCTTCTTTTTCTTCTTCTTCCCCTCCTTTTCTCTTGGCCTCCCTTTATCTCTCTCTCTCTCACTTTCTCCTCTCTCCTCATCCTTTCCCATTTCTGATCATGATGATGGTTCTAAACAGCTTCTTTTCTCACCATCACTCATGTTGCCGCTGATATCGGGTTGGACGGTATATCAATGTATAAGCATCGTGTCATCTATGTACACACTCACGAAAACACACACACACGCACGTATATATACATACATATATATATGTTTTATGATATATATATATATATATGTGTGTGTGTGTGTGTGTGTGTTTGTTATGATATATATATATATATATATATATATATATATATAACACAGACACGTTTTCACATACACACACGCACACACACACACATTTATATATAATGTTCACACTTGTGTCTCCATCAAATGGCGAGCGTTTTGAGGGAAGACAAGTGGTAAAAGCATAAAAAAGGGAACATGTAATTCAGTCGGGTTTACATGGCAACACTCTTGATAACTGCTGATACGATCATCCATTATGTAAGCTTCAGACAAGCGAACAGTGGATATTACACACATCGTCTAACTCAGACATCGCACGCACACACACACACACACACGCACTCACACACACACACACACACACACACACACACACACACCACACACACAAAACACACACACACACAAACACACACATACATGCACACACGCACGCACTCACACACATACATACATACACACGCGCATACACGCACGAACACTTACACCCATTCTTGCCGTCGTATCTCATCTACATACATACATGCATACATACACACATATACATAATACATACATACGCACATTACATACATAATACATACATTCATACATGCATACATTAATACATACATACATGCATACATACATACATACATACATACATACATACATACATACACACAAATATACACACGCACACACGTTTGAATTCACAGTGCTAAGATCTCGAACAGCTTGGCATTGAATTCAATTCGACGCTTAAATGGTAGTGTCCAACTAACATCTGTGTTACATACACACGCGCGCGCGTACACACACACACACACACACACACACACACACAGATAGATAGATCAATAGATAGATACTATATATATATAACAAAATCTTTGAATATATGATTTAGTAATATACAAATAAATTTATCGTAAAATTGATCGTAATTTTACTTAATTGTTAACCAGTTTAACAAAAAGTAATTAGTTTTTTTTTTGTATTAATTTTAAATCTTACATGAGTATAAATCATACAAGTTTATTTATGGAAACAGATTTGCCACAAGTTTATAACTATTAAATAACGGGTTTTTCAAAATGTATATAGAAAGTTTTTATTATGGATAATTTGCATTTTACGGTTCTTCTATGTTTTTTCGAACGTATATATACACAGACATATATATATATATATATAAGCATATGAATTAACATGAACTTATAGTTTATTTTCTTTTAGATAGAAACAGTAAACATACGTAACTCTTGATTAAATTATCTTACGTCCACATTAGTATAGATAACAATAAATAATAATTTATAATACTATTTAATGTAGGCGTGTTGAGGATAACACGTGTTGAGGATATTTGTGCAAGAGAAGTTTTGTTCTTAACCGCATACAAGTGTAAGTAAATACCGTTCCACCATAGATTCATAGCGAATTGTTTCTCTTTTGATACACTAACACGCAGAAACATAAATTAATATTCTTAGCCTTGTTTTTTCAGTCGAGGGCTTATATGCCCCGTTATTAGACTATTTTCCTTAGTCATTGCACAATGATTGCAATCAGGATTTTAAAATACGGCACCATATAACAAAACCATTCGCACCGAAAGCATATGTTTATAACCGTTATATTAGTTTTTATTTATTAATTTCTTTTCAAAGTTATTGACGCTCACACTTAAATACAGAAAATACATTGATCAATTCTGTCTTGTAAGGATCTCAAACTTCTAGTATGTAATTTTTTGCCCTAATTTACTCTGATGAAATGTTTACTCAAAATGTTTCCATAATATGACTTTTTATAAATTTCTTATTAGTTTTGAGTTTGAATCGAAACAATTGTAGGGATTATTAATATTACGTTAATAAATTAACATATGTGAGTTTGAACTTTCTGTTTTCCTTTTAATATTTTGTATATTGTATATATACCCATTTGCATTCTAGAAATTGTTTTCTACTATATAGAGTATTAAACCAGTTAAACCAGTGAAACTTGGACGATGTTTCCATCTCTATAAGAGCAGCTTGTTTCCTTCTATCGGATTATATATATACACACACACACACACATATATATATATATATATATATATATATATATATGTCGGTGGTGCATCCGGAATTTGCCTCTCTGAGCAGCTGCACATATTGCGCTTCGATTCCCTGCCTCTGCAGCGAGTTCAGCACTGCGTTGGTTTCGACGCTATCGAAGGCCTTCTCATAATCTATAAATGCAGCTTGTACTCATTTGCTCGCTCAAGCAGTTGGGAAAGTTACGAAAATAAATTACTGTGTCTGGGGAGAGTCATTCTTTTAGTGCCTTATTATTTAACACACTCACCGGTTCGATTTATTTTTTCAAAAATTTTCGTTGCGTCTCGTAACCTTTTCAATAATCGTCGACTCTGTCCGTTATCAGAGCTGCATCATTTTTGTTTGTTTAGTTGTTGTTTGTTTGTTTGTGCGTATGTGTGTGCGTCAGTTTTTATATATAAACATACGTACATACACATACATACACAAATATATACACATGCATACATATATATATATATATTATATATATACATACACATATACACAGATATATGTTAGTTATATATAAATATATATATATATAGATATATATATATATATATATATATATACATATATATATATACATACACGCACGCACATACATATATATATATATATATATATATATATATATATACACAGATATATGTTAGTTTATATATATATATATATATATATATATATATATATACATATATATATGCACGCACGCACAGACATATATATATATATAATAATATATATATATATATATATATATATTATATATATATATATGCATGTATGTATGTATGTATATAGGCTAAAGACGAATAAGTGAACACCCTATTCATACAGTCGCCATTTTATTTGTTATTGTTATTTTTTTCAGTTTGCAGCCTGTTTGTTTATTATTGTATGTGTGAAGCACACCCACCAACACTCACTCTCTCATTCCCACTCTCTCCCTCCGCCTCTTAGTCTCTCTTTTTTTTTCTCTGTTTCACTCTTTTTATCCTCCTTTTTCGCTTTTCTAATTCTTTCTGTCTCCCTCATTCCCGCTCCCTGTATCTTTGTCTCTGTATTTATATTGGAGAGGATCAAAGTAAATATGGACAATCAGAATTAAACAGCGATAGGTGGAGGGGGAGAGACGGGAGGCAGAAGAAACATCATGCTCGGTCTGTTTATATCACTGTCTGTCTCTGCATGTCTGCTTCTCTCTCTCTCCTGTCCTTCTTTCTTGGTGTGTTTCCATTCAATTCTTTAAAATATTTACTATTACTACTCTAGGAGATATCAAAATTTAGAGAATCAAAGAGTAAGTGAGAGAGAGAGAGAGGGGGGAGTCAGGAAGGGAGAGAGAGCATAAGACAACATAGAGGGAAAGAAAGAGTAACAGATAGTGAAGAAGGAAACATATATATATATATATATATAAATTTAAAATGAAGGTGAGAAATTAGATATTAATTTAATTAACATCAATTTCACACCAGTGGTCTAGCATATAAGAAAAACCTGAAGGTTCAGTAAAATTGTATTATATACATATTAGAGGGAAACCACTATGTGGACACCCTTATGCTAGAAATAGATCCGCTATGGTCTTACCATTAAGAAATGTTCTCAAGAAAAATTTAGCAAAATATATATATATACATGTATATAATAATAATTATTTGAGGGAATATTAAGAACAATGTATATATATATATATATACACGTTGTTCTTCATCGGTCTATCTTTTTCTTTTTCTCTCTCTCTCGTTTCTGTTGTTCTTCATCGGCCTCTTTTTCCTTCTTCTCTCCCTCTGTCTCTTATTCCATCAAAATAGTGACATGCTCAGAGAAAGAGAACAAGAGACACTGACAGAGAGGTTAAGCAGAGAGATAGGGAGAGCAAGAGAGAAAGGTGGCAAAAGTAAATGAACACGTTTTGATGGTGGTGGTGGTGGCGGTGGTGGTGGTGGTGGTGGTGTTAGTGGTAGTGGTGGTGGGGTGGTGGTGGTGGTGGTGGCTGTGGTGGTAGTGGCTGTGGTGGTAGAAGCGGAGGCAGACAGATGCTTACATTTTTAATGGCATAAAGAAGCCAGCAGGAGAAAGTGCGTAAAATGTCTAACAATATATAGGCCAATGGAATTTGTTACGCTCGGCCAAGTTTCATTCTAAAATCTACAAGGAAAATACTCTTATCTACTTTGAGATCGTTCTGAAATAAAAAATAATAATAATAAATTAAATGACAGGAGATTCAGCCCAAATTTCTCACTCTATCTATGTGTGTGGTGTGTGTGTGTGTGTGTGTGTGTGTGTGTGTGTGTGTCTATACATGCAGTAGCGTGATTAGCTTTCATAGGGAATCTAATTCTGGTTCGGATAATACTTCTTTAAAATGTGTCTGGTCTATAAAGGTTTTCTTCCTTAGAAACGAGAGTTTATGTCTCTATGTACTTTACGCACGTATACCACACACACACACACACACACACACACACACACATACATATATAGAGGTGCCTTAGGTGCAGACATGGTTGTGTGTTCAAAAAGTCTGTTAGGTCCCGGTTTGAAGTTTAATTTGCGTCGTGTTACGCAAGTCTCAACCATAATTTCGGATTGATCAATACTTTGTGAAAGGCATTTTCTAAAGGGAAACCGTGCAAAAACCAATTGCACACGCATACAGATACACACACATACATACATAATACACACATACATACATAATATACACACAAACGCACACACACACGCATATTTATACAAGTATTTTTATTTCTTTACCAAGTTATCTTAGCAGTAAGCAATGAAAGTTGAAAAGATGAGGTTGTTTTAAAGTGCTTGACATATCTTGTGAAGTTGAGCTAGTGTAACTAAAGTATTGTTTGAGGGCATAATGTCGCCTCCAACCAATAAACGGGGTATTATACTATAGAACATGAATATTGTTTGCATATACATTCATACATACATTGACAGAGTCGCATATAAAAACACCCATACCGTCACACAAACGCATACACACACATACACATATATATCACTGCATATAGCTACGCATTCAAACATACACACACGTATTCCTTGACCAACATAAAACACACATTAAAATGTCTCATCTGATTTTAAGACGAGCAGACAAGTTGATGCGTATTTCTCTGTTTCAAGTTTCCTAGTCTGTCACTCTCCAACCCATTTATGCATCCACCTAATACAACACTCCTTATAATATTCTCTTTGCCTTTCCTTTATCTCTATGCTATGTCACTTACTTTCTCCCTCCATATTAGTATTTTATCGCGATACCTCTCTAATTATCCCTATTTAGTAGAGTTCTAAATTCCTTGTTTCCACCTCTCTTTATTATACCATCGCTTTCCCTCCCACAATTTATTCCATCTTTTACTTTATCCTACTCTCTGATCGCATGTCTGTTTCCCTTACTGGGTGAGTTCTCTTCTTCTGTCTATCCATCTCTACTTCTTACTCTCTCCTGGGCTCCTTTCCCTAACCACCATCCCGCAAAAAAACCGGTAAAAATAAAAAAAAAAGAACAGGGGGGGCTTTTACCTTTTACACATGAATACTGTGTAGTAAACACATATGTAAACACATATGTAAACACATATGTAAACACATATGAAAACAATATGTATGCGTAATACAGTGCTTTTCGACCATTCTTTCTCTATCTACAGATCCCTTTGATTACTATTTTATTCTGGTGGGATCCATAGCCATTTGATGATTAAAACCTAGATATATAGATGCTTCATTCAAAATTAACATTCACAGTTATATATTGAAATACGTAAAACGTTTAGAGAAAGAAACCTAGCTGTTACTTGGAATAAATACATTCACAGCACAAATGTTTCCATTGAAACTCAAAATAAAATAATTCCAGAAGTCATTTATGGACCCCCAGAGGTCATATGGATCCGGTTGAGAACCACTGA
>NW_021833886.1:0-61601 GCF_006345805.1 Octopus sinensis | reverse complement strand
AAACAAGAAATTTATTCAAACGCAAAGGTTAAATTCGAAATGACGGATTTCCTTTTTAGCTACGAAAACATTGTATTTCCGGTTTTCCAGATTGCTATAGTAATTTTAAATATTTTAATAGCCTAAGACAGTCTGATTAGCATTTTTACTTGGTATTTAAAAGTACGAATGAATAGCTGTCCATTAAGTCTTTTTCAAGCTAGTGTAAAAAAGCTACATAGCATGAAGGTATCTGGTCCGGAGGTTGCGGTGCATAATAGAGAAAACTTGTATTTTTATTACTAAAAGAAATGCTGTTAAATGTGTGACGATATAATTAAATCCTGAGTTAATGTTCAATTTTGCAATTCATTATTTTTTACCGATTTTGGCATTCTTTTATCCTCACCGGAACAATTTGCACATAATAACGAAAATCGATCTTTAGACAACTTTATTCCAGTCCTTGATTTTGTACATTCACTTTTCAAGGAAATTTTCTTGTAAAAAACGCCGGTTTCATCAGCATTATAGACATGATCCAATCCATGTTTAGAATTTTTAAATTGATTATGTCATTGAAATAAGTAATGGATTTTTAATTATGATTAATTGATACCATATCGCCGTAATTTTTTCTTAACTTAAGACCATTTCGGGTCCTAAACTTTTCTAGCCATCTACAGGTTGCTTCGAATTCTCCATTATTTTCATCAAATTTAAGAGCCTTTGAAATGATTATTTAATCAGATAAAATTGTTCCCTTTGATTCCATTATGTTAATCCATGCTACCAGTTTATCAGCAATTTCATTTAACTTAAATATAGGAATTCTTGTAACGTTGAATGTTTTTATTTAATAGGTCGGATTTGGACTTAAGATCGTTTATCGCTGTCTTTTTCAGTATGACAGAAAAATTCTTGAAATATAAATTTTTTCGTTGATAGAAAGTCTAGTACAACTAAGCATCTCAAAAAAACAATGTGGCGTGTAATTTAAATAAAAATTAAGTAAATTTGTTTTTCAAATTAATGACGAGCGGATTCGAAATCTTTAATAGGAAATTCAAAATTTATGACTAAACCAAGCGGATTTGAGAAGGAGCGAATTCGAGATGTTTGTACAATAAATTCTAAATCGACCGATTATATTAAAAAAGATAGAACGAGTATAAATCCAATTCAATAAGGTTGATTGAGACCCTGATTATTTATTTATCGCCAATCGCCACAGAAGCAAGAAATGTGCAATAAACAAGAGAAAGTGCAGGTTTTGCACAATACGGAACAAAATATGAACGTGCAAAATTGAAATAGAAAAGGGATAAATTTACTATTTTGTAAATTTAATAAGAGAATGTACACATGACAACCAAAATTTACAGTAAACATATCTAATTTCATTTTGACAAGTGACATATATCATATTTTCAATCTATTTGAAACACAACTGTTTTTATTTAGCTGATCAAACACTCTTTGTTACAAATATAAGAAATTGTACAAAATCAAGTTTTAATTTCTTTTTGGCGGCTTTTTTGAACACATTTGAACCAATAATTAGTTTGTTAGTAATCTTACAGTGAAAATAACATCATCTAATCCAAAGGATCCTGTTGACCGTTGTGCGCAAGAACAGCTGTTACATCCGGCTTGCTGGCCGATTCTAAAAATGCTTTTCTCCTAAATAATTGATCTTAAACAAATTAAAAAACAATTTAACTTTAATCCGAAACGTCAATCGGTCCATAAAAAAATTTTATTGATAAAGCTGTCAAGATATTTTGATTGTTAGACTGAGATTTAAAAAGCAGATTTTTTGCAAATAAGTTTCTTTTCTCTTTTTAATAATTTCGAACATATCAATAATTAAATGAAATATTTCGTATTTTGAAATTTAATTGGATTTCAATACACTATTATTTCGAACATAATCATAATCAATAACTATTGAAATATATAAATCACCGTCTGATAAACAATACAGAGAATGCCTCCAGATACATATAAGGATAACAATTGGGATGAATATATCGAAAGGCAAAGAATTCAAATGGTTTATTGACAATAAAAATTAGAATCATTTAGGAACACCTGATGAAATGTGAAGAAGCAATGCAAAAATTGCATGATGTAATTTTATTACTAATTAAAAATTAGGAACAACGTCAAAAAAGGCGTAATAGAGAAAATTCTGATATAAAAGAATTCTAAATTCATAATTGTTTAAAATTTAATTTTTAATTAATATAAGGAAAAAAAAACGTGCTACTATCTCGATGTGTGCTCTACCTGGACAACAAGAAACTAACAATATTATAATAATAATATACCTAGAGCAGGATGGACAACCGCATCGGAGAGACAGACGTCCGATGGCAAGAACATCGTCTTTGCCATTGCAGAAGGGATCGAGTGCACGACCCGGGAGGACTGGGTTAAATCCGCCCTTTCCCAAGTGTTGGGAAGAGCTTCCAGGATGCCCAGAAATGGTTGCCTACCCTGCTTCAGTGTTTCAATCGACGCTTTAGCTCGAACCTATCGTTAGATGCACTGAAGAAGCTGGCCAAGACCCCTCCTCCTGGCTCGCGGGGGAGGACTGCCGCTGCGGTTACGCCGTCAGGATGCCCCCCTGTTCTGAACAACACGAGCACCAGAGTAGTGAGTTATCGCTACTCTTGCAGGTTAAGGAGATATTTAGTAGGCATATCTCTGCGAATCGTGTTGTGTCCTTCTTGCGGACCGCAGAGTGACCCGAAAGATACCTCGGTGGCAACTCAGAAGTGACGTGATGGGTTGCATCAATCGTGCCATAGCTTACGCGATCGTGCGTGAGCCTCCGGAGACAATGGACGAGATTTCTCTCTATTTGTACTCGGCACAGACAACCTATGATGAAATCACTCAGAGGCCTGCCCCAAAGAGTAGATGGAGAGAAAACATTGCCGCAAAAGTAGCCGCAAGGAAAGCCGAGCTGGAAGCGCTGACTGGGCACATTTTGAATGTGAGCAATGGGGTCAAGGGCAAGACTCCCCCCTTGGTGCGTACTTTACTTCGTCGGGAACGAGCTGCCAAATGGGACCTCAACGAGTTGAGGCGTGTCCGGGCAGAGAGGGAGGAGCTGATTCTCGTTTATCAGAAGAAGCTCTCAACTCATGAGTCTCGGTGTCAGCGCAGGCGGGAGAACAACCTGTTTGAATTTAATCGCAGGTCGTTCTATCGTCGGTTGCACGGAGAGACGAAGGAGGGTACCCAGCAAAAGGCCGAAATGCTTGACACATGGGGGAGTATGTGGAAAGCACGTCCTCGCAAGGGTGTGTCGTTTCCGTTTTGTGGACCCGATGCTCCCTTGATGACCGAGTCTTGTGGTGTCCTCTGACATCCGCAAGAAGTTCGATGAAGCAGTAACCCGTCTCTCTGACTGGAAGACACCTGGGGTCGATAGTGTTATAATTTCTTTATTAAAAATTGCAAACCTATCCATGATTGCATGTGTCGAGCAATCGAACAGTTTACACTAGACCCTGGCTCGATTCCAGAGTGGTTATGTACTGGGGTCACTTATTTGATCCCTAAAGTAGATAACCCTTCCGCTCCGACAGATTATCGTCCGATAACCTGTATGCCCAACCTGTACAAGTTGATGACTAAGGTGGTGGCTACTGAGGTCAGAATTTCGTGGAGGTGAATGGGATTCTGTCCGAGAACCAGTTGGTACTACTCGCGGATTGCCAGGGAGCTAAGGAGCAGGCACTGATCAACAAATGCCTCGCGAGAGCCCACGGAAACTCACTAGTGTCAATGTGGGTGGATGTGAAGAAGGCATATGACTCGGTTGATCATGCCTACCTCGTTGAGTGTCTGCGAAGGCTTAAGTTGCCAATGTGGTTTATCAAATTTGTTGCAACTGTGATGGACAGGTGGAACGTGCATCTACATTACAACAAATGCGATATAGGCGAGGTGAAACTAGAGAGGGGCATATTACAGGGCGACAGCATGTCTCCGCTGCTGTTCGTCCTCTGCAGAACCGCTGAGTAGAGTCCTCACTGCCCAATTCGAACAATGTCGATCGAACATGAAGGAGGGTGTTTTAGCACTAACCATCTCATGTTCATAGACGACATTAAGCTGTTCGCTCGGTCTTCAGAGATCCTCCACTCGATGGTAAAGTCCTGAAAGGTTTCATCATGAAGGCCGTGGGGTTGGAGCTCAACTACAACAAGTCGGCGACTAACACCCCTGTGTGCGGTGACCTAGTCAAAGTCTTGGAGGAACACCAAGGATAAAGTATCTTGGTGTGGTTGAGAGTCAGCCTCATTATTACACCCGAAACGAGAAAGTGTGTAGTGGAGGGTGTGCGTAGTAGGGCGGCAATGTTATGTAAGACTCGGCTCAATGCAAGGAACTTATTTCATGCCTTGAACGAGTATGCCATCTCATTGCTAAACTACTACGTTGGCCTGATCGAATTCGAGCCGAGTGAGTACGATGAAATGGACCTTATTGTCCGAAGAGTACTCCGAGAGAATCATGTCCACCACGTGTTGGCAAGCAATAAGGAGAGATTGTACTTGTCTCGCGGGCAGCTAGGACGTGGACTGAGTAACATCGTACACTTAAGTGAGCGAATTCTACTAAGATGCACGACACCTTGTGGAGTGGGTCGAGTGTATCCCAAAGGAAGGCTGCCATCCTTGCTGCTGAAAAAGCGCGTGGTACACACCTAGGGACCATAAAAGGCTATGTGTCGGCTAAGTATGGTCTAGGTGCTACCCAAGTTAATGTGAAGGAGTTGATCAAACTTCAAAAGAGTCTTTAATTAAAAAGATCAACTTAAAGTCCTTCACAAGACTCTCTTTAGCAGCCTGGACAACCCGCACATTGACGTATCGTCGTCATCTACGTGGCTGAAATATGGGAATAACTCTCCCCGATCAGAAGGGTTGTTCTCATATTTGCAGGATAGAACTTTTTAATGGTCAACGGAAACAGTGTAACCACTGTAAGAGTAAGGCAATGACCGTTGACCATTTAGCCACGAAGTGCGGGAGTATGCTTTACCATGATTACACATGGAGGCATAACGAGGTGGTGAGGTCCCTCCATCTTTTGCTCTGCAATAAGTATGGCTTGAGGCGGTCCAGAAAGTTGCGAACCCATCGAGTTCATCGGTGTGTGAGAACTCGCGGGTGTGCATTAAGGTGGATACCCCCATACGCACCTCGATTGTTGTCCAGCACAACAGACCCGACATTGTGGTCCACGATAAGGTCACCGGGGAGATTGTTATCGTGGAGGTGGGCATCACGTGCCTAGACCGTTTGCAGATAGTGGAAGTGGAGAAAAGGAGGAAGTATGACCTCCTTGCAAACGAGAAATCCTCCGCCTTATAATTCGCCAATAATGGGTAACAAGTTTAAAATGATGATGTCCTTCAAAAATCTTCTACCCAAAAAACTTACATATCAAGAATATCGTCGATGATGAGGTCCTTAAAACCTTCTCACCAAAAAAAATAAAAAATATATTTTCTGGATTTTGATTAAAATTAACAACACACATGTACTTGACTAACATGATGATCCATCACCCAGGCATGAAATTGGCCAACCCTCAGAATGCCCCTTCAATAAATTACATTTAAAATATGTCACAGAAATGTAAAATATCTGCTCTCTTGGGGACCGATAAAAAGTAATGGAGAAAAAGCAAGGACTTGATAATTTGTGCGGGGAAGAGTATCTTCTTCAGAATGACGGAGCGACCTGTCATATATCAAAGTCAACAAAAGAGTGCCTCACTAAAAATAATAAAAATCTCTTGGGAAATTGGCCGAATAAGTCTCCGGACTTGAACAAAATCGAAAATCTATGGTCGGTTTAAAAAAATATAATGAGAAACGTCATTGCGTCCTCAATTCCGGGATCATGGAGTGAGATAAAAATGCATGGAATAACATCGAAAAAGACGTCATTGTATGACTTTTTGAATTCATTCCGGAAAGAATTTCTTTAGTAGTAAGGAATTAATGCGGAACTACGAAATATTGACTTATTAAATAAAATTAGATTTATTTTTTACGTTTTTTAAAAAAGTGCCTCTAACATATGGACGGATTGTTTTTTCCATTTTTTAAATTGCCAGAAATATTCCATCGACGTCGTTATAATTGTTACAAACTGATCAATCTTAGTTAAAAAATTATTTTATTTTTTAGACTTTTTGAAATTTTGCCACAAATATGGATTTTTAGTCAAAAAATACGGTGCCTTTAACATTTGGCTGGGACTGTTACAAATAACTCAAATAAGCTAAAGATTGTTAGGAATTGTTGCGTATTGGTGGTCTTGACAATATTTTCTTGAATGACATTAGAAATACCATAACTAACAAACCAAAAAAAGCAAAAACAAGTTCAGAAAAAATTTAAAACCTAAAAAATATTTGTGTATCAAAAAACCTGAATATCCATATAATAAAATGTCCCCGTCAAAAAAACAACTCGAACCAAAAAGACAGCAATTATACAAATTTCATGTACAATGTTATATTTAACTTTGAGTTGTGTAGAACAGATTATAAACACAGTGACAATGATAAGCGGGTCTATTAACTAGAATATAGAAACAACCGCTGAGTAAAGCCCTCACTACCAAATTAGAACAAATGTAGAACAGATTATAATGTAGAACGGATTATAAACACAGTGGCAATAAGATTTTTGTCTCACACCATTTAAAGTGAGTTCAACTTTGCTTTTGGTAAGACCCAGTTTAAATCTTAAATGGTATAAATCAGGGGTCGGCAGGATTTTTGTCTTCGCGGGCCAAAATTTTATTTTCGTATGCGATCCGGGCCAAACGAGAAAAAATCCTTATCGGTCACAAAAATAAGGCAACGCTTGCACATTGCGATCTTTCTTTATCAAGTTTTTTTTGCAACTTTCTTACGAAATAAAAATTTATCAGTTAAAAATGATTATAAAGAAGTGAATTTATTTTACTCATTATACTATAAATAATCAGCTCTTTTCCTCGCTAAGTTTCACTGTGTACTTCGTCTTGAGAGTATCGAAGAATAAACATTGATTATTTTTTTTATATTAAAACAAAATTGAATTTGTGGCTTTGTTAGATATTTTAGATTATCTCGACTACTCATTAATATAATCAATCCTGTATACTAAATTACAATTTTCTATCAACTTGACTTTATTTAATAAAAACTGGTAAAGTTAAATATAATCCTAAATTTGTTTACAGCTTCGATTTTTTTACCAAACACATGATGTGAATAAAAATCTATAATGAAAAACCTTTAAAAAACAAAATAACATTATTACTTTTTTGAATGACATTCACAGAAGTCAAAAAACTTTTGTTATCGTAAGCTTTGCTAATACTAAATCAATCAGATGAGTCATCTGAATCAATTCAATTTGTTTTACTAGATTATTAAGGGAACTAATTAACAGACTAAGTTATTACTTGTAATTTATATCAAAACGACTTCAATTAGACGGGTAAGTCAAAACGGCTGTGCGATACATAACCTATTAAACTTTTCAAAGTTAAATTTTTAATTTGTAAAAAATTAATTTAACATATTTCACAAAATACAATTCCAAATTTATTAAAATAGATAAATAATCAATTCCAAATTTTGACGTTAGAATCCCATGAAGTTGAAGCCAACGAATCTCCCAAAGGCGAGACTTTAACACCAGTAATTCTACTCGAATGACCCGACAATGATGCTAAAAATCCCTTATTACAAAAAACCTATAAATTTCATTTTGAGGACATCAAAACAATATATGTTCGAATCGTTCGACCCTGCAAATACCACTCTCCCAGAAGTAGAAAAATCAAGACAAGTGAATGGCATATTATTATACGAATATGTCCCAATCCTCTGTACATTCCGCACATCAAATAACCCAATTGTCATATCATCAGAAGCAGTGCCAAACACAACTCCATTTGGAAAAAACTAAAATAAACCAAAAACAAAAACCTTTGCACAATTAACGTCATCTTTATGGGACTCAAATGTCAATTGTGCCTCCGGGGTACGGTAGTCCCAGAGCTTTAAAGTAATAAATAAAATATATACTTTAATACTCGTATCGAGAGAACAAGTTATGAAATAATTAAACTCCTTTTGAATAGAAAATGAATTAATATCCATCGAATGTCCACAAAATTGCATTTTCTTAGAACCAGTGTTGACATCCCACAAAATACTGAAAAATCAAAAATTATCGTTTACCAAGTAGAATCTCCAGAACTCGATAAAATACTTTCATAACTAAAAAATTCGACCTTTGAAACATAGCCTTGGTGTTCGTTCATTTCACATTGAGAGGAATATTTATCCCTTTCTTTGTTAAAACTTTAAAGTATATTTTGATAGACAAACTTATAAATTGTGACAATATTATCTAGTCCGCCACATACTACTGAAGAGTCGTCCTTGTTGAAGGCACAACTCATCGTCCATTTAGACATAGAGGCTATGACATGTATTTTCATTCCATTTAGTGTATCCCATATAATAATACTCCCATCTTGAGCTACTGATATGAGTTTATTTCTATATTATGCAATGTTTTTAGTACTTTTCAAATATAGACCAATTACAATCATAAACTTTAGATAAATGGCCGCTTAGATTTCGCCGGAGACTTACTTTAAAGTTAAATAGATCTTGCACATCAAAACATATATCTTCCAAACATTGAATCTGAAAATAATATTAATTTATTGAATAACTTTAGGATTAAATTGTGGTTTTATAGACATCAATTAATGTAAACACTAAAGCCACGAGACAACTAGAAACTAATTAGCGATCCGCATAATTTATTAGATTGAATAAATATTTACTAAATTATATTTCTAATATCTTATTTTAAAAATAAAATTTAATTTTTTGAGTAATTAGAAATTGAATTCAGAGCTATATTGAAAAATTATTATATTATTATAGCACATTCCGTATGGACATAAACAGAAAAGAGTTATATTCTTACACGTGCAACACGCGACACGACCTTCTGTACCAACGATTCCCAGCTTCCGCGGTTTTGGGCCAGTATTCGAAGTTCGTCGAGATCATCACAGGTCTTCAGGGTTTTCTTTTAAAGCCCCAAGTCTTCTTGCAGAACAACCGGTAGGGTTTTACGTCATCTGATAGGAAGTATTCTTCCAAGAAGTGCTGACTCGGCAAAAGCTGGTATTCGCTGTGGCACAGTAACCTTTATTGGACGACACGGAAGAGGATATAGAAACCTGCCAGGAACCATATTAGCCAACTTATGCAAAACGCTTGGACTTTTCTTATGCAACACGGCTTTTGAACATCCTGCTCGGCATAAATCAACCTGGACGGGAAGTCGACGTGAAAAAAATAAGAATTGCGTGCCTATCTATAACCAAATTGACTACATCTGCCGACAAAAAGATTTATGTCTTCTATTGGACTCTCGCTCTTATGGTGGATCACTCTTTGACAGCAACCACAGGGTGGTTGTCAACAGATTCAGTCTGCAGAAATCATACTTGCTGAAAAAATCAAATCATCGAATGACTCATACACCGGGCAGATACCTGACGGAAAAACTGGTCTTTTCACTATCAACTCGAAACATCTACAAATCATCGATTGAAGAATCACTCAAAAATATGAAGCCTGGACTAATGCCGACTGCCGCTTGGAATGCTCTGTCTAGTGGCATCCATCAGGCCGCAAATAAATGTGTTGGAGAACATCCAAAGAACAAGAACACTCCAGACTATGACATCCGGATTTTTTTGCCCTATATCGGCTGAACAAAAAGAGATCAAGTTGACGATTGAGAACACTACGGATCCGGATACCAAACATGCACTAAAAGCCCATGCACTAAAAGCCCGAAATTAGTCAGAAACAAATAAAGGGACTGAATCTACAATACGGTCTGGATACTCTGACCTCCCGACTTAAGGAGCTGGAATCTCTCAATGACAATGCACGAATGTTTCAGGCATTACGGCTGCTCAATAGGAAAAAAAGCAGCCCTAAACTTCGACTCCTAACCAACAAAAGAACTGAAGTATCTGACCCGGTGGAACAGGTAAGCCTTATAGAAGATTTCTTTGAACAACGATTCAGCACGAACACGGCTTCTGAGGAATAAAATTACTCTGGATGAAGTTAAAAAGGCAGCTAGAGGCTAAAAAACAATCGAGCTGCGGGGCCAAACGACATCAGTGCGAAGCTTTTAAAATACGGACCCGAGTCTCTCTTAAGCAATATAGCGAACATTCTGAATGATATATATTTACTGAAAACTACTTACTCTCACTCGAATCCGGGATCCTAATACCTATTCAAAAATCTAACAAACCTAGTGGCCCACTAGAAACCTATTGGATCGATATGTCGAGAGCTTTCGACAGCATTCAGCGAGATCTCCTAATGAAGATCCCGCAGAGCTTCTTAGAAGAGGATGAAACCAGAATAATCCAGGTACTACTGACAAACACGGAACTTACTGTCCGCCTTGGGAGGACTTTGTCCAGACCATTCTTAACAAATGTGGGAACTCCTTAGGGTGACTCCCTTTCACCACTGCTCTTCGTATTTACCTTGAAGCTGCCCTACGAAAGCTGAGAAGTCTATACGGGGAGTCAATCAGCGAAATTATCTACGCGGATGATTTTGACTTAGTGTCGAGCGACAGATCAGCACTGGCTAGACTGCTGGAGATTGTACCAGAAAAACTCGGGGAATGGTTTCTAAAAATGAACCCGGACAAGACGGAATTGGTTGAGATATCACGCTCAGACACTTTCCTGAACTGCCTACACTGGGCGAAGAAAATCAGCAACTCGACTATCTACAAGATCAGGTAACTCGGGGCCAATTAGCCGGTACATCGTCAATGGTCGCTGGAGGCTATTTGAACACATCTTTAGGATGGATCCAACTTCACCTCCCTACGTGACCATGGAAGAATACTTCTTAATGAAAAATTATACAATAAAAAAACAAATTACAAAATTTTAAATAAAATTATTTAATTTAACTTTTTAATAAATATAAAAAAAGATAAAAATTTAAAATAGTTTTCAATAATTTCTGTTATGCTTAATCTTGATGATTGTTAAAACATTGAGGTTTCTTCATAAGTAAGTAAACATTTTAATAAATTAAAATTTAATTTTTGTTTTGTAATCATTTTAGTGGATCATTTCCAACCGATTTCTTCCAAAAAAGTTTACCGCGATTACCAATTCCGTCGCTTGAAAGCACTATATCCAAATACCTAAATGCAACTCGACCACTTGTCTCTGCAAAATCATATGAAAAAACGAGTCAAATTTGTTTGGATTTTCAAAAAACAGTTGGAAATGGTTTTTTAATTTTATTTTACTAAATCCCAGAACTTCAAAAACAGTTGATAGACAGAGATTCCAGAAACCCGCAATCAAGTTATATTAATCGTATTTTATAAAACTATTTATTTATTTAGAATTCTGGCTTGATTTATATTTAAAATCTCGAACAAGTCTTCCACTAAATTTTAATCCTTGCATTGGATTTACTGCAAAAAATTCAAATCCCTCGAAATACCAAAACGTTTAAACATTCGTTAATTTCCAAAGTTAATCACAGCCACAAATATAATCATCGCTTCTCTAAAATTTAAAGAATTCCTGGAAAGCAACGTTTTATATCCCGACGTATTTTTTGGAAAAAGTCCTTCACCAAAAAATAATTTGACATACAAATATGCAATGAAGTGAAAATAAATTAATTAATATATTTATAGTCTATGTCCTTCTGCATTTAGAACATATGCTTCTTATCTATTTTCTGCTTATCCCTTGGATATGAGTCAATATGATAAATTATTTTCCACCAATCGGATTCCAGGGTTTTTGATTGGATTTTAATATTTTGAAATTATAGAATTGGTATTGATAGTCTTGTCACATGTAAAGACTCGTCGGAAATTTTGGTCGTGTATAATGGCCACTTTTATTCCTTGAAAGTATTAGATAAATCCACAAATGGTGATTGGGAATATTATTTTTAGAGCCTTATTCCGAATATAACATTTTCAATGCATTAAAAATGATTTATAACGATCCAAAAGCACAAATAATAAACTATCACTCACCTGGATATTTCACAACTCTACCAAGAGATGAGTGGGCTTTGGCTCGCTCTAATTTTTACCAAAGTGCTTTATTAGCTTGTTTTTTAAGAAAATGAAAATGTTTTGAGACAGATTGATAGATCTCTATTTTGTTTGTGTCTTGATGTGATGGACAGTCATGAAGATGAAAAGTCTTGTCTGCTGAGATGTCTGGCAGGAAATGCATATAATCGGTTGTTTAAATATTTAAAACAAATTCTTTTTAATAGTTGGTTTGACAAGTCTCTTTCTGTTATTGTTAATAATGATTGTGTGTCGGCTGTCAATTTTGAACATTCTTGGGGCGATGGAATTTCAGTTTTGCGTTTTATTAACGAAATTTCTGACAAAATTGAAACGAATAATTCTGTTTTTGAAGTTTCTACTTGCAGTTTGATCCCAGAAAAGCTAGGTTTATATATTTAAGATGTTTTAGAATTTAATTTTGATTCAAAATCAATTTCTCAAATTGAAAATGCCAGAATTAAGCACGAAACTAAACTGAATTCTCTGAATATTGAAATTATACAAGAAAACAGAATAAATAAGAATATAATCAAAAAACACAAATTAGGCCCAGATGCAGTCATCCAAATTCTCCTCCAAGTTCAAAATATAGTTCTTAAATAACTACTTAGGTGGCTTATCGACGGGCATTTGAGACCAATGTCGCCACATATGAGTCTTGTTCTACTGCAGCGTTCAAATGTGGGAGAACTGAGACTATTCGTCCTACCACAAATTTAGCGATTGAGATTGCCAAAATGATGTCAAAAAGATCGAATGTCCACAAAAAGTCTGAACTTCGAGAATTATTTATAAAAGCAAGTGATGCTCATTCTCTGTTAGTCAAAGATGCTGCTACGGGTTGAGGATATGTAATATTTTAAGGAAAAGGATTTGACCGACATTTATTTGCTCTTCGGTGTATTGCGGAAGAGTCTAATATAACTAATTTGGAAATATTCCAGGATGATAATTACAAATTTATGAATCATTTTGTACTTTCTGGATCAACTTTGTCAGGTCCTGCAATTAAATTCGGTGGATTTGGCCCGGTTGTTGACGATGGATATGCCTTTGGTTGACATTTGGATGGTTTAGTATTATAAGGGTATCAAATATCGAATGATATGTTCAAAAGCAGCGTTGGCGGGTATGATTCATTAAAGGTTGGGAAACTTTCTGGGGCATTGGAGGAAAGTTGGTCGGATTTTGTAGAGCTTATTAGTTAACTAACTATTTAAACAAAATTAACACAGTAAAACATGCTTTACCCACCTATTTAACTTTTAACAGTATTTTGGTGATTTGTATTTTCATTGCAAATATTAAAAATGTACAAATCTGCAATTTGCTAGTTTCTACATTTGTGTGTTGTGTCTTAATAAAAAAAGCTCAATTTAAAATAATTCAAATTGGTTTAGAAAAAAATCCAAAGATCATATTAGTTAAAAATCTTTGAGACCACTGATGTGCTTATAGTTAATGTAACATTCTTTTAACCCAGGAATCACCAACAGTTAATTAGGGTAATTAATTAGGTGACTCCAACAATCCTCAAGATCTTTCTCAGCTTTTCCCGATGTTGGACTCTGGACTTAACGCAAGTGCGGGAGAAATTGAATCGGGGTGATGTGCTTCTGGTTGTTAAGGTCTTGGTCTTTTGGCAGGTGGTCCTGTTGGATGGCTAAGAAACCCTTTTTATCTTTCTTAATAAGGTGGTCAAGCGGAGTTGGGATAATGTTGTTCAAGTTGGAAATTTTCGTTATGCTAGCCGCGGCTCGGCATAGTGTAGTCTCAATTTTAAGGCGGTTAGACCATGAGAGATTAGTACCCCATGCGGCGCAGGCATAGCCAATTGTTGGTTCGATGAATTATTTGTAGAGAGTGCCGAGAGCCGGTAAATAAGGTAGTGGACGATTTTCCGGGGGAGATGAACAAGACTCATATGTGACGACAATGTAACATTCTATACCAAAACAAATTCAATTTTATAATCGGCAACTTAAATTTTAAATCTGAGACTTCAATTTTATAATTTACAATTTAACTAATCGACAACGTATTAAATTAGAGAAAAAAATGAAAAATGAGCGTTATTTTTAAAATCACACGTTTTGAATTTGAATCGCACCTGAAAGTTTATAATTTAAATGTTTGCTATAATGTTTTCTTCAATAATCATAACAAGACACCGTAAGCGATGTTCTTTTTGCGTTAAGTACGTTAGATTATTTTCCAAAATGGATGGAAGATAAGTTGATAAATCTTTTTTCACTCCTGCCTTCAAAATTGACCATGCATTTTCAATAGGATTGGTCATAAAAGTATATGACGTCAATCGAAGAATTCGATGCATTGTGAACTCTTCTTCACGAAGGCTTTCTTCAGTCGTTAATGGCATGGAACATTGTCAATTATAACTACGGCCCCGGAGTTGTTTATTTCATAGACCTTGCAAAACAGTTCTTGACAAACTTGTTTGCTCCGTCAGACTTAAAAGAGCCTCGTTTGATTTCTTAACGCGTTGAAATAGCTCAAATTACATGAATATTTTGACCTTTTTAAGTCGCTGCAATACCTTTTGACTTACAGACGATGCACGTGATATAACTTTTGACCAACCTTTTTAGTAATTAATTATTTTACCTTTTGAACGACGAATATGAAGTTGAAATTTGTTTTATCTTCTTTTTTTCAAAGCATGAGATTCTTTTTTATCATTTGTACTCGACATCATAGAATTTGATTAAATGCGGCGAATTTCATAATTAAGGTCGACATCAACAAAAAGCAGCAAATACAATTTTGACTTTGAAATTATAAATTATGGCAATTATAAAATTGACCATGCCAATTATAAAATTGAACTTGCGAATTATAAAATTCAGCTTGCAAATTCTAAAACTGAAGTTGTTTTCGTATATAATAGTCACAATAAAAATGTATACAACTCAAAAATCAAATTTTTTATAAATTTAAAAACAACGTACTTTAGACTAATAAGACATTCAAACTATCACAACCAGTTACCTATTTCATTTTTATTTATATATAAAGTATTCAAATTTTTGATGACATTCAAAGAACTCAGTTATAATGATGAATATAAATTTTATCCAAAGACTAAACATAAATAATTTCGAATGTCTCAACGAGCCTGGGACAGAATTAGATGCAAGAAAACTTTCAATCTGCTACTCGAGTCGTCCAACCAGCACAGCCGCGCTTGCCTTTTTCGGCAGCATCCCCGGCTTGTGGAGCTTGGCTTTGTGCATTCCCGAACGCCCCATCTGGCACTCTCCTTGACGATGAAGCGGTAAGGATCGGAGTCTCTCTGCGCCTCGGACTAAGGCAATGTGTCCCGCACACTGCCGCTGTAGCTGCACTGTTGACCCTTTCGGTCTGCACCCTTTATCGTGCAAAAGGCGTGCCGGACGTTTCCCAAGGCATTCTGCTATGAATTTTATCCAAAGACTAAACACATTTAATTTCATTATAAAAAAGTAAAAAAAACATAAAAACACAAAAAATCACGGCAAGCGATCAGCTAATTTATTCCCGAATATTTCATTGAGTGATTTAACTCTAAAATTTTGAAAAACAGACACTAACCCAATCCTTCCATTAAAATGCCTCTTAATAACAATAAAGAACAACCCAATAGTCTCAAACATATTATTAGCCCCCTACAATACATAACAAAAACAAACTTGATCAGTTGTATAAACTAATCCTTTCCAAACCACACAATAATTAGGAGGACTAATGCTATTCTGTTGAATATAAACATCACAGGATTTGGAGCTATCAAACCTCGAGTCTAAAAATAAGTATTTAAAATATAAAATACTGTCAATTAAAGGGGAAGATCGAAAATATTTCTTTGAAAACTTATCGTTATCACATTCTAATGGAGTGATCAAAGTGTCCATATAGCACATAAAGAGGTGAAATATTATCTACAAATAAATGAATTCAACAAACGGCAGAATCAGTGGGCAATCGGGAAGCATTCCAATAAAAATTGCCAAATCTTGAACCAGAATTCCACAAAAAATCGCACAAATATTGATCAGAAGCTAAATCTTAAAAAACATCATAAAATTAAAGAAACTTTTTAGTCGTGACAAGAAATAATCTCGATCTCCAGGAAAATCGAGGAAATAATTCAAGAATGTATCATGATTAAGCACTGGGTTGTTAAACCCGTCAGAATTTGATAAAATCGAGCCATCCTGGGTCGTATCCTGAGCAATCTTGTTCACAAGAGGTTTCAAAATGAGCGAGAATATAAACTTATAAATTATCACAAAGCACAGTACATATCGAATTGTTTTTATCAAAGTTCTTCTCTGTGAAAACTCAATATTGAAATATTCCCACATCTTACTAAAAGAAATAAAAAATTAACTTGATCGGTCGAATTCGGAATATTATTTGAACTCTCAGTTTCATCTCTGATCTGTTTTGTATCAGTTTTATCGTTGAAAGGGGAATGGCTGTAAGAATTAATCAATCCTGTTCGATAGAGCTGTTCCAATTAGTATATATAGGGGCTAACTCTATATAAGGTTTCACTCTCTCTAGATAAAACACTATCCACATTGGAAACATCAACAAATCTTGAATCTGTATATAGTTTAGTATTGTAATACCATGTGGGTCTATTCCCATTAGTTTTCTCGTACTTTGATCCATTTGGGGACGAGGCTCAATCAGGAAGGACGATGCAAGTCTAATAGCACCAAAAAGAGTAGATAGTAGAGAGAATATCCCAAATGTAGTAGCGATGTAGTAAGAAATTAGATCTGTAGTAGAATCGTTACTAATTAGGATTTCATTCCTGAATTTATTATACTTATTATATACCTTATGATAAATAGAATTATGGATATTGTTAAAGATATTAATAATGAATATACTATCCTTTTTCGAAATAATGATTGTGTGTTCATAAAGTGTGCAATCTCATTAATTTTAGTCAGGTGCATTGAATCCACCAAAGATAATGCAAGTAAATAATAAAATATATATAAATCAAAATTTAGTGATAATATATAATTATTTTTAAAATTAATAATCAAAAATTTGTTTATTCGAGAAAGAGCCAATAATATATTTGGGGGTTATTTGGCATTAAATTGACCTTTCAATAGTCACTCGGTTTCAAAGTAAATTTTTAAAATAAAAAACTGATCAAAAAGGAATTAATTTGGTCAATTTTATCATTAGGTTATGTTTATTCAATTCTAAAAAGTTTTTTAAAGAAAGATTATCCAACCCGAAAATTATCTAATACAAACATTTTGAATTTTAGTATGGAATTTGATTTGATTTTCAATGAATTAAATTTAATCAAATAGATCAGGGGTCACCAAACTTTTTGCACTCGCGGACCGGATTGACCCCAACACAATGAACGCGGGCCGGAGCACGTGCATAGGATTATAATTTTACTAGAAATTCATAAGTGTGTTTTTTACAATTTTTTTTTTTTTTTAATTAATGACTCATTTTTTTTTTTTGGAAAATTAACACCGAAAATAGTTAAGTTCCAGCGGCGAGGACGCAGTGTGCGTTGCTAATTTAAACAAAAATAAAGTAAACAAAAATTTTAATGAGAGCTATGGAACTGTGATCTTTTTTTGATAAGTTCATCAATATTTGGTTTTAAATTGCTGCATCCTATCATGAAAATTGATTTTAAGTGTCCGTCAGTCAATCTTGCACGATGGGCAGACTTAACATATTTCATCCTCGAAAACGTTTGCTCACATTGGTAAGTTGTGCCAAATATAGAAATCATCTTTATCGCAAAATTCTTTAGTCTCGGAAACTCATCATCCTTGAGATATTCGTAGAACTCAGCGAGTTTGGTCCGTCTGTGACAATCTTTGAGCTGTTCATTTGATTGTAAGTCAATAACTTCTAATTGTAATTCATGTTGAACATTTTCAACATTACAAGAAAATGGATTTTCGAACAAAATTATATCGCTTTCAATTTTGTCAAGTTCAGAAAACTTATGTAAAAAATGATGTTTTAATTCTTTGATAATTCCAATTTGGAAAGTAATGTCGATCTCATTACAGTTTGCCTCACAAAAACTTTTAAAACAAGAAAAGTGTGAAAACTGACGTACTCCAAGTTGTGACTCGAATAACATCAATTTTTGTCGAAATGCTTTAATTATCCTGTAGAAATCACAAATTAAGTTTTCCTTTCCTTGTAATTTCAGATTTAGCTCATTCATGTGAGTTGTAACATCAACCAAAAATGATAATTTTGATAGCCAAGCAAGATCTGATAATTCGGGATAATAGTTATTTTTACTGGTTAGAAAAATATCAATCTCACTTCGGAGTTTATAAAATCTATTTAATACATTACCACAGCTAAGCCATCTAACTGCAGTGTAATATGGTAAGTCAAAATATTCAGATCCAAAATCGTCAAGTAAAACTTTAAACTGACGGTGATTAAGTGAGCTCCCTCGAACAAAGTTTATTATGCGAATAACTGGATTCAACACACATGAAATATTAAGAGCCTTCGCACATAGTGCGTGCTGATGAAGGATGCAATGAATGAACAAAGTGTTTGAAATATGTAATTCCTCCAATTTATTAGTTATTTGCCCAACTAGACCCTTTTTAGAACCAGCCATATTCTTTGCCCCGTCAATCGTAACACAACTCAGTTTCTCCCATTCAAGGTTATAGTCACTTATAGTTTGTTCCAATTCATCAAAAATATCTTTTCCAGTGGTTGTTCCATGAATAGAACAAACAGATGCCAGTTCTTCAGTTATGGAAATATTCTCATCAACTCCACGAATAAAAATAAGAAGTTGCGATGTTCCCGAAATGTCAACTGACTCATCCAATGCAAGAGAATACCACAACATATTACTTGTCTTTTCACAAATTTGTAATATATATTTTTTCCAAGCTCTTCAGTTCTCCGTGATACAGAACTCGCCGACAAACTTATTCCATCAAATAAGGAAGAATTTAGTGGGCACAAACAATTAACTGCTTCAATAATGCAATTTTTGATATACATCCCATCACTAAAGGGTTTCCCGTGTTGTGAAATAATTTTCGTTATCTCGTTTCCAGCTCTTGTTACATTTTCATTATTTTCAAAATTTTTTTTTATAAGGCCTTGTTGAATTTGTAAAGTGCGTTTCAGTGATTCAACTTTATCCTCACGTAGCTTTCCAGTGTACTTGGAATATATCGGAGCATGATTCGTTTCATAATGACGTCGAATGTTATACTCCTTCATAACAGAGAGATGTTCGTGGCATATTAAACAATAAGCTTTCTGCTTTAATTCATCTTTCGCAAAAAAATACTTCAATTCCCATAATTTATTGAATACACGGCATTCGCGGTCAACCTTTCTTTTCATATTAGACATAGCAACAAAGAAAAATTTAACGTTAATGCTGATAAGTTTTTTTTCGAATTAAATCTTGCAAAATAGTTTAATTTTTTAATTAAAGTTTTTATTTAAGTTAATTATTAAGGTATTAATTGAATATCTCGAAATAGTGCGCGGGCCGGATAAAATGTTGTCGCGGGCCGGATCCGGCCCGCGGGCCGTAGTTTGGTGACGTCTGGACTACATTATTTTACAATGAAAAATTTCACAATGCATTTAGTACATTTTATAATTAAAGTATGCATGTGAATAAATCCCACAATACAAACTAAGAACGGCATAGATGCGTTTATCATTAGGATTCTTGATTTTATTAAGAATCAGTCTCCTTTCACACATTAGAGAAACAAGCTTTGAACACATTAGGGAATCCCGTAGGGCATGGCTTACCATATCATTAAGTTCAGAGTGGCAGGGGAAATGGCCAGCGCTATGACAGCAAGATAGCGGGTGTAGTCATTGTGTGCCAATCGTCTGACTGCAAGGCATCAATCCAAGGCGCAGAGAAACTGCGATGCGGAGGTATTCGTTATCCAGTAACGTCTAGATTGACGCCATTGTGATGGCTGTCAGCCGGGGTCCTGAATAGTTTTGGGATTAGAAATATTCCTTATGTTAACATTATATTACGTACAGCCCTTTTAGCTCTAGGTCCATTATAATTGATCATCTGGTGGTGTGTGTCAAAGGTTTTTATAACAGCTTCAGTGTCTATATTTACATTTTCTATATCTTTAAACTGTGTCATTCAGTTATATTAATGTTTTCTATCTTGTTATTTAAAAAACAGAAGCTTGTTGAGGGAGCCTGGATCAAAAACAAGTTCACTTGGAGTATGTCTATTCCAATCTCTTGTCTATATCGACAATTTTTTTGGTTCCAATTAAAAAGGAATGGCCAAAAGAAAAAGACAAAACACATCTCGATTCAAGACTTCTCTTATCATATAGACTGAGTGAGCGGTTATATCAAATACTCAGATGAAGTAAACTTTTTTCTATAAAAGAAAGCGTCAGCGTTTATTCGAGTGTCAAAGTTTCCAATGATCTGGTCTTATTTATGAAAGATTCTAATTATAAGTAAGGGTTGGCGTTGCATATGCAAAACATCTTCTAACTTTGTATTACTAAGCTTTACCGTAAACTATTTGCACAAATTCGAGTTAAGATCCTATTATGTCCAGAATTTGACAGCCATATTTGTAGACATTGATTTATCAACAGACAGCACTACGATTTAGTTGATATGGTTAAAACGGCAATCTGACTTAATTAGGATCAACAAATCATTTGACCTATCGATTTTTAGATATCAAATGCATTTATTTCTCGGACTAGCTCAACTATATACTTCCTTTCTTAGCAATTTCCAGTAAGCATTTTCTATTTGAGTTTTGTTAAATTGTTACTCTTTTGTCTTTAAATCTTGATTTCAGTCAGAAAAATCGACCAAGTAGTATACCGTGACCAAGTAGTATACTTGGGGAGTAATGTCCCCCCTGTAAGGAGAGTACTCTAAGTAGTCCACTTGGGGAGTAATGTCCCCCCTGTAATGTCAGTCCTCTGAGTAGTATACTTGGGGAGTAATGTCCCCCCTGTAATGTCAGTCCTCTGAGTAGTCCACGTGGGGAGTAATGTCCCCCCTGTAAGGAGAGTACTCTGAGTAGTCCACTTGGGGAGTAATGTCCCCCCTGTAATGTCAGTCCTCTGAGTAGTATACTTGGGGAGTAATGTCCCCCCTGTAATGTCAGTCCTCTGAGTAGTCCACGTGGGGAGTAATGTCCCCCCTGTAATGTCAGTCCTGAAATGGAGCATGTAGCTAAATCGGTCACGTCGGGCCGTAGTTTGGTGACGTCTGAAATAGATTATAATAGATTAAAAAAATTAGAGATGGATGGATTGGTGCATTCTCTGTCAATGTTCTCCTCAGTACTCAAATATGTGAAAAATTGAGGTTTGTTAAGTTAGATTATGTTTAGATGAGAATTCAGGCAAATGAAATCACAATTTACTCAATTTCGAAAAAATATTCCAATAAATTTTTTTATATCTGAAATCTATTCGATATTTGTTTAATATAATTATTTGTTTTAAATCATTAAGACGTAAAAATAAAAAATCCAATCATATAAAAATGCACTGTTCACTGTTAATAATGTTTATCAGTATTTATATATGCCTTCAAATCGATTTGTTGATAAACATGAATTTGGAGAACCAATAAACATAAAAACAATGAACAGTAATAAGTAAACTATACAGAAATAAACAACATGGAAATAAATCAAACAAATTAAAATATTGTCAAAAAAATTTTACGAAATTAAATTTTATTGATAAATTATGTAGCACAAGAATAACAGATAATAACGTATAAAAAATAAAGGGAATAAACAAGAGGTTTTGTATTGTTCTACTTGACCTTTCTAACACATCAGAATATCTGGACTACAGTGCCAAAAATGAAATTGAAGCTATCACAAGTACGATCAAACAGTTTGTCCGAATCCTTTCCGAATTTGAAAGTCCATGACTCCTCATGACGCAAACTCTAAAGTAACCTTATTAAGACCAATTATTTTCTTTACTAAGAAGAACGTAAAGGGAATTGGGCGCCATCGATATTAGAGAATGTTCACTTAAAGTACAGAAGGTCCCTAGTGTAGACTATTAAAATTTACTGGAGAATTTTAATTATTTTAGATATTTTTTTAATGTTAATTGTTTGGATCGCTTGAAGTGATTGTTAAAAAACTGAAGAATAAAACAAAGATCTGGCCTGTTCTTGCTGAATAGCTCTAAAAAAATTTTGCAAAGAATTTTTTAGTTTTTTATAATAAAATTTGTTTGATTAAATTGACATTAAAATAATTAGGTTAACGTCTGTGATTAAATAACAGGCATTGATGTGAAAAATTGTAACATGACTTCATGTATTGTACAGTATGGTCCAAAGATATTACACCCCTTGTTTTTTTGTCGAAAAAATTTTATATCTGTTAGAATAATACATTTATTTAATTATTTTTTTGTAAATTATATCTATTTTAAAGTTTAATGAATTTTTCATTTTGTAGAAAATCAAAATTAAAAAAATTAAAAAAAAATTAAAGAAAAAAAATTAATGAATGCTCGCACCAAACCACACCAGTGTCGATACAGAATGTATTTTTGTAAAAAATTTTTTAATTAAAAGAATTTTTTAGTTTTTTAATAATAAAATTTGTTTGATTAAATTAATGGTCCATAAATAGTACACTGTTAACAAATTCAACATCTATTGTGCCTTAAAATTACCTAATAAAGTTTTATTTAATATACAAAAATATTATTATTATTAGTTTATGTTTTTTTATTATCTTAAAGTAATTATTTAACTAAATAATTATCTTATTATCAAAATAATTAACATGAACTTTCGTGATGTTGATCTCTCTTCAGATATTAAAAATCGTATTATTTCCTTACACGAGTACAACTATGGATACAAAAAAATTGCCAAGAAACTTGAGATTAGCAAGAACACCGTTGCTAAGATTGTACAAAAATACCGAAAAAACGGAATAAACGGCATTTTAAATGGAGAAAGAGGGAGACCGAAGAAGTTATCTATCAGATCTATCCGTCTGATCGGACGTTCTGCTAAAAAAATTTAAGAATCTCTTCATCTGCAATTGCAAAACAATTGGAATCTTATTCTGATATTCAAATATCAAAATAAAGCAAAGGCCTGGTAGCATGCATGCATTACGTAATACCACACCGAGATTAATTAACTGCCGGATTCCCTTCACAGTTGGAACCGGTCGGGTTAGCTCGGGAGGATGGTAAACGTCCTGATGGTCTAACGACCTTCCCCTTTGAAAATGGCAAGTCTCTCATCTGGGACGCTACTTGTACGGATACCTTCTCCGCCGGGAACATCTTGACGTCAGCTTCAGAGCCGGGCTCCGCAGCTAACCTGGCAGAAACGCTGAAGATCAAAAAATACGGCGCCTTATCGCACCGTTATATTCTCGCCCCGGTCGCAGCGGAGACGTCGGGTGTCCTCGGTCCCAGGACTAAAAAATTTCTCATTAAATTGGGGGATCTGGCAAGTAGAAGGAAAAACGATCATCGAGAACGGACATGGCTTTTTCAACGCATATCAATAGCCATTTTGCGTGGGAATTGCCATTCCATCTTATCCTCCGCCGATAATTAGTTACAAAGAACTGACTATTTTTCAATTTGTGAATTACAGTATAACCTCCATTTGGGGCAGACCTCTGGCTTGGGGAACCTCTATTTTTGGGGAAACCTCTATTTTTGGGGTAGTTTGAAAAGGATATAATTTTTATGCGGTAATTTCCAAATTTAGAAATTACCGGAACCTCTAAGTGGGGCACAGGATTTTTAATTTATATACATATTTGCTATTAAAATTAAAATTAATTATATAAAATTTCATTTGGAAGCCTCGTGTAATTTTTGTATTCTTGTTGTTATGGCTCGTAAGCTTAGTCTTGAGTTAAAGATCAAAATTGCCAAGGAATTAAGTGAAAATAAACATCTTACTGAACGAGATATTGTAGATAAGTACAAAATTAGTAAAGGTTTTTTATTAATGTAAGTTTTTAGGCGCTGTGTCACGTATTAAAAAAAATTATCTCAATTTTTTTAATACTGGGGCTGTTCAAACAGATTTTCCCAGAAATATTCAACGCTCTCCTCATACTTTATCCCAAAAATTGGATAAAATTGTTTTTGAGGCTTTCACCAAGACAAGGGAAGAATTTATTCCTGTGTCCGGTCCTCTTTTAAAAAATATTGCTTCCAAAGTAGCAAGGATGTTGAATTATTCGGCGTTCAAAGGGTCCAATGGCTGGTTGGAAAAATTTAAGAAAAGACATATGTTGTCATTTAAGACAATTAGTGGAGAGAAAAATTCTTCCGATGTTTCTTCGCTTGATATGTTTTTTTCCAAGTATGATGAATACGTAAAAGAATATGGTCTTCAAAATATTTTTAATTGCGACGAAACTGGGTTATATATTAAAAGGATACCTTCAAAATCATTTGTAAGTTCGGATGAAGATTGTTTCGGAATTAAAAGGAGTAAAGAAAAATTTACTATTCTTTTGTCGGTCAGTGCTTGTGGCGAAAAATTGAAGCCATTGTTAGTAGGAAAATATAAATCCCCACGTTGTATGAAAAACTTTAACCCTGAAGAACATGGAGTTTCATATTCATCATCTAAAAACAGTTGGATGACATCAGAAATATTTATTACATGGCTCACCATTACAAATGAACAAATGATTACGCAAAAGAGAAAAATTGTTTTGTTACTTGATAACGCAAGCTGTCACAAATATATCCATCTTTCCAACATTGAATTGTTTTTTCTCCCAAAAAATACAACCTCATTAATTCAACCGTTAGACATGGGTATTATTAAATCTTTCAAGTCCAATTATCTTAACGCTTTATTGGATTTTACTCTTTATTTTGAGGACGTTGAGTTACAAATTGTTAATTTAAAAAAATAAATCTTCGTCATGTCATAATAATTGTTGGAAAAACATGGCAAAATTTAAATCCTGAAACAATAACGAATTGTTGGGAAACAATTAATAACTATCGGCAACAGATTCCTAGTTCAAATTTTTTAGTTAACAGTGAGAAAGAAAATTTGGACACGATAATTGCAGACGTAATTGCTGAAAATGAAGAAGAAAATAATGATGAGTCAATATATGACCAAACTGAATGCAACTGTTCACACTTGGACACGATAACAGCAATGAATAACCTTGAAGAGAATATTCACCGTTTGTTTCCCGATGCGTTAAAAGACTATTACAATTTCAGAAAAATATTGGGCATACATATGAAGAAATCTGCAACAGGAAACAAAATAACAGATTATTTTCGTGTAATAGAATAAAAATTTTTTTCTACTTGAAAAATACTCTAATTATCAATAAAATTAGTGGAAAACATGTTTAAATGTTCTTAAAAATACTTTATTTATTTATAAATTAATGAAAAATATGCTAAAACTATTAAAATTTTTATAAAAATAAAGAAAATTTCAGACCTCCATTTTTGGGGAAACCTCTATTTTTGGGGCAATTTTTCAAAATTGATGCCCCAAATGGAGGTTATACTGTACATACTTCATCCAAGAATGAATAAAGAAAATAAGCGTGTAATATTTATCTTGTTAATGTCTCGTTCATTCATCAAAAATTCCGAAGAATACGACATTTTGTGTCGAATTTTGGATTCTTAAACCTGTTCTCATAAATCTAGACACCGTAATTACCGGTTGAGAAAGAAGGCGGAAAAATTTATTCTTATTAATGGACGACTTTATCTGAGACAACCGTGTGGAGATCATAAGCTGGTTATTTCCAAAGACAACACTCAAGAGATGGATTTGGTCGCGAAGCAGATCCACAACATATCGCATTGTGGACACAATAGCTTAGAATACCATTGCATGCGCAGTTACTTCGGAATAAAAAGGGAAATTATTCGGAAAGTAGTGTCAGATTGTGAAGTGTGCCGTTTTTCCACACCATTAAAAGTTGGCGATGAGCAAAATCATATTGTTGCAAATCTTCCAAATGAAAGATATCAGATAGATTTGATAGATCTAAGGAGGTAGAAAATTTTAAAATTTATTTTTATCAGATTCAAACAAAGTAATGAGTCATATTCATGGTTACTCACAATTATCGACGTTTATTCTAAGTATGCCTACACAAGGAATTTGCGGAATAAGAGTGGGAAAGAAGTTGCGGAACAACTTAAAGATTTATTTTTTGAAAACGGACCATGCAAATATCTTCAATCGGATAATGGGACAGAGTTTAAAAATTCTTACATACGGGAGATTTGTCAAAAATTCCAAATTCAGCAAATACATAGCCGACCAAATAACCCCAGGAGTCATGGAATTGTTGAACGGTTCAATCAAACGATTACGAGAAGCTTATCTAAAATGATGTCGGAATCTTCAGAAAAATGTTGGACAAAGCATATTAAAGAGGCAGTATATTTCTACAATTTAACCAAACATTCTTCTACAGGTTAAATTGTCACATTCTCAAACTTTTTAGGTGATACTCCATTTCATAGATACCGCGATATTAAAGGATCTAACCCATTAATTATTCATGATGATGTCTTTGAAGAAGAAACTGTTTCTATACTTAGAAAAAACATTACTGAGGAAAGTGAGACTGGAGAACAAAGAAATCCATTAATTATGCATGTTGATGTTTGTGAAGAAGAAACTGAGAGCGAAATTATTGAAGAAAGTGATACTGCAAAAGAAGGAAACCATTATATAAAAGGTTATTTTCTCATTATTTATTTTATAGATGGAAATGAATTCAAATTTAATTTTCCTCCGACAAATTTGAATTCATTATATTACAGAAAAATGAATCGAAAAATGAGAGTACATCAATCAAAATATGCTTTTGAATTGGGCAACAAGGTAAAGTAAAAAAATATATTTATAAAAGATTCTTAAAGATTATGGGACCAACCTAGCACTATCGTTGAAGAAATTTGAAAGTATTTATAGCGAAGAAGGAACAATAACAAAAATATTCGCACACAATGTTGTAGAGGTCGAAATGCAAGATGGAAAGACAATAAAAACACACATGAAGAGAATTAAGAAGACGACTTAATTGAGATTTTAACATGATTTAAAATTTTAACATGATTTAAAATTAAAATTGAAATAATTTAAGTTTTCCATTGAATTCCATAAAATAATTTATAAGTAGACCTTAATAGAAAAAGTAAAATCAATGAATACTGAACGCTAATTTGGTTTAGGTTGTGAGGGGGGTAATAATTTGACAGATCTCATTGTTATTTCCGGTTTCAATCTCTAAAATTAGGTCTTCTAATCATCAAAAAAACAAATGAACTGTGCAGACAGGCTTGCTCCTTCAGAAGATTCTTGTTTTGACATTTTCATAAATTACACCCCTCGACATAAATATTGGTGAATCTTCAACTTACTTCATTCATACAAAGAATGATTTAATTTTTTCTTCAGATATATTTTAAAATCTGATAAAATTGATAAAAATTAATTTAATTATTTAAATTTTGAAATTTTGTCTAAGAAATTTGGAAAAAACAACGACTTTCATTGGCATAAAATTTGGTTATTGTTAGATTAATATGTAGAATAACCTCCTTTTGCCGAATAGATCTCCCAACACCTTTTTTTCATTGACTCAACTAATTTTTCAAGTGTTTTTGATGGAATAGAATTCCAAATATCTAATAGATTTTCCTTCAGTGCCTGAATGTTCTCATTTTTTCTTTGCCTAATTTGAACCTTCATATAAGCCCACAAATGCTCTATCGGATTTAAATCCGGAGATTGCGAAGGCCATTCTAATTTTTTAATATTTTTTTCGCGAAAATATTGAATAATCATTTTTGATGTATGGCAGGGAGCGTTGTCTTGTTGAAAAATATAGTCAACAATCCCCATTTTTTGTACAGAAAATGGCAAATTATTGGTCAAAATAGATTGATATTTTGCAGAATTAAGCGTTTTGTCTATAAATACCAAATCGCCTACCCCATGATAGGAAAAACAACCCCACCCCATGACTTTCCCTAATTTTTTATTACATCATAATTTACCTTTTCCAAATTTGACAGTTGGAGTAATATTTTCGAATTTATTCATTTCAAATTTTTTTCTATACACAATTTTTCTTTTTTGGATCGGTAATAATTCAAAAATACATTCATCAGAAAAGATTATTGATCTAAAATCATGGTCTGAAATTTGAAGAAATTTTTGGACGATCTCGAATCTGGAAACCATGTGTTTTTTTGTTAGAAGTGGTTTTTTCTTTGCAATTCTTCCGAAAATTCCATTTTTATTTAAATTTCGTATTATGGTTCGAGACGAGACACGTGTTCCAGAAAACTTTTCTATTTCATTAGAGAGTTCAGAAGCAGTTAAAGATGAATTTTCCTCTGATGTGCGTACCAAATGATTAATTTGCACATTATTCAAAATTGATAGTCTTCCAGAACCATGTTGGCGGTCATATGATCCAGTTTTATTGTATTTCTTGATAAAATTTACGACTGTTGAATATGGAACACCGGTTTCTTTAGAAATTTTAATATATGACATATTTAAGTCGTATAGCGCAATTATTTTCCCTTTCATAAACGAATCGAGAGTATTATATCTAAAAATATTTTTTTATTAAGATCAATCTCTAAATACTAGCATAATTTGACGGTTTAAATTTTATAACCAATTTTTGTCACTAACCTAATTGCCGACATGCTTTAAATTTCTTGCAATATTAAAATTTAAATCTATTTTAATTATAAATACAAAATAAATATTATTTTAGAAGATCTAAAGGATCTTAAAGTATGAATTTATTCGTTTTTAAATGAAAAAAAGCAGGAAAGATTAAACAACCAAATTTTTTGTCGAGGGGTGTATGAAGCATTTAGATTTTTCAAAAATATTAACAATTAATATAAACTAAAATTTGATTACAGACACTATGAACAAGGATTCGGTATCTATTAACGATACAGTGGAGCAAATAAGTCATGGCACACCTATCATTTTTTTGTAATTCAATATATTTTTACAATGATAACTTTTTCGATTTAGTTCATCATGCTACACAATAAAATCTTGCATTCTTTTGAACCCATTTCGTGCTAATTATATTCATGAATTTCAAATAAATATAATTGTTTTTGCTTCATATTTAGAAAAACGTCAAATTTGATGTGTAAAAAAGTGATGACACTATCAAAAAATATGGATTTTTTTGACAATAAAATACAAATGATTATCTTTTGGTGCCTTGTTTTTTCTTTGAAATAATTGATTCTTAGTTCTATTAATATAATTGATTAGTAGATTCCGATTAGTATAAATATACTTTTATTTTTCGCCTTTTATTAAAATTATCTCGTCGATGAGGAAAGAGCATTCTTTAGACCTAAAACAACGAGTTGTAACTGCCCAGCAAAACGGTAAAAGTTATGGAGAGATTTCTAAATTGTTGATATTACCAAAAAGTACTGTTCGAAATATTATTACTCGATGGAAGCAACGCGGAACTGTTATTAATAAACCAAGATCGGGTGCTCCAAAAAAGATATCTCTGCGTTCTTCTTCATTAATGAAAAAATTAGTTACTTCAAACCCAAAAATAACTCGAAAAGAATTGGCCGATAATTTAAAAATCACAGGAACGTCAGTGTCCCTTCGTACAATCACTTCTACACTACGCAAAGAAGGTATCAATAAGCGAAGGCCCCGTCGAGTTCCGTTATTAAAGAAAATACACCTTTCAGCGTGAATCCAATATGCAAAAAATCTTTTGAACAAAGAAAATGAATTCATAAACAATATTTTGTGGTCGGACGAATCAAAATACAACTTTTCGGACTGAACTACACGCTTTCAATTTGGGGCAAATCAAATCAGGCGTATATCCCAAAATGCACCGTACCTACCGTAAAGCACGGGGGAGGTAGTATCATGTTGTAAGGTTGTTTTTCATCAACAGGTGTTGGTGAACTATTTGTAATTGATGGAATGATGAATTCTCTTAAATATTGCGAAATTTTGGAAAAATGTCTTTTACCTTCGGTCGCGAACTTAAATTTGACACAACATTGGACATTCCAGCATGACAACGATCCTAAGCACAAGTCAAAAGTAACCGTTAAATGGTTAGAAAAAAACAAAATAAATGTTTTGGAATGGCCAAGTCAATCGCCAGACCTGAATCCCATCGAAAACTTATGGAAAATATTAAAAATAAAAGTTGGCTTAAGAAAACCAAAAAATATCCAGGAATTAAAAACAATTTGCTACGAAGAATAGAAAAATATTTCTAAAGTAGAATGTCAAAAACTAATTTTTTCTTAAAAAAACGATTGGAAGCAGTTCTGCTAGCAAAAGGGAATGCAACTAAATATTAATTGGATTTCGTGCCATTACTTTTTTCTCTCAAAAAATTGACTTTTAAAAATAAATCGTTAATTAGTGCACTATTAATAATTCCCTTTAAGATAGTTTTTTTAATAATTTATCTAAAAAGTTCTATATTACTAATTTATTTTTTAAAGTAATGTATTTAATAATTTTTTTGCAAAGAATTGTTAAATTTAGTCAAAATTTGCAAAGGTGCCATGACTTTTTTGCCCCACTGTATGTCGCATGCTCCACTCCAGGTGGCTCCCTTTCTTTAATTCTTTTAAGTTTCAGCTTTGTTCATTTTCCCTCGGATTCCAAGTAAAAAATTTTTAATTAAAAGAATTTTTTTTAGTTTTTTAATAATAAAATTTGTTTGATTAAATTAACATTAAAATAATTAGGTTAGCGTCTGTGATTAAATATGATAATAACAATTTTTATTTTTATTTTGTCTAATGTGACTTGCGATCTAATACCATTTGAAAAATATTACGGGGATTTGGCAAAAATACAAATAACAGGCATTGATGTGAAAAATTGTAACATGACTTCATGTATTGTATATGCAGGCAAAGAATTTGAGATACAAATAAATCTAACAATATGTATAGATACGATTTTATTTATAGCCGAGCCAATCAGCAATTTTAAAGCGAAAGCAGTCATGAAAACGCACATTCCTATTTTTACAATTTCCAATGCATGTGATTATGTTTTGGGAAATTGTCCACCTGTGAAAGGAGATAAAATCTCTTTTACTTATAAAAAGATACTTCCCAAAATACCTACAATAGTATTTTTGATATATTTATCATATAGTCGATGCATCTACATCTTACTTGGAAGTTTTTCGACAGCGATGTAATGGTCGGAGGCGCCAGAATTGCGTTTAGGACTATCTGGAATATTATGAATTCAGAAAACAAAATTGGTGTCAATATTCGATTATAATGAATCTCCTTAATCTAATTAACCTCACTAATAATTATGTTTTTTGATTTTGATTAATCCTCTTTTTCTTCTTAATAATAAAATGGTATGGTGTCTGTCTGTGTGTGCACACCAACTTCAAGTTGGCAAACTACTGATAAAATCTAAAAATCCTTCCCTCTTATAATTCGGCAATAATGGGTAACAAGTCTAAAATGATAATGTCCTTCAAAAATCTTCTACCCAAAAAACTTACATATCAAGAATATCGTCGATGATGAGGTCCTTAAAACCTTCTCACCAAAAAAATTAAAAAATATATTTTTTGGATTTTGATTAAAATAAACAACACACATGTACTTGACTCACATGATGATCCATCACCCAGGCATAAAATTGGCCAACCCTCAGAATGCCCCTTGAAAAAATTGGGTTTAAAAAATAGAATGAGAAACGTCATTGCGTCCTCAAATCAGAGATTATGGAGTGAGATAAAAAATGCATGGAATAACATCGAAAAAGACGTCATTGTATGACTTTTTGAATTCATTCCGGAAAGAATTTATTTAGTAGTAAGGAATTAAGGCGGAACTTCGAAATATTGACCTATTAAATAAAATTAGATTTATTTTTTGCGTTTTTTAAAAAGGTCCCTCCAATATATGGACGGATTGTTTTTTCTATTTTTAAATTGCCAGAAATATTTCATCGACGTTTTTATAATTGTTGCAAACTTATCGATCTTAGTTAAAAAATTATTTTATTTTTTAGACTTTTTGAAATTTTGCCACAAATATGGATTTTTAGTCAAAAAATACGGTGCCTTTAACATTTGGTTGCGACTGTTACAAATAACCCAAATGTGCTAAAGATTGTCAGGAATTGTAGCGTATTGGTGGTCTTGGCGCTATTTTTTTTGCTGACATTGGAAATACCATAACTAACAATTAGACACAGAAGTCAAGACGAGTCAAGACGGATGTACGGTAACCTATTAAAATTCTCAAAGTTGAATTTTTAATGTGTAAAAAATAAAATAATTTTTATCATATTTCAATCCCTCAGCGTCCCAAATTGTGATCCGCTTCGTATCCCATATTATAATACTCCCATCTTGAGCTACTGATATGAGTTAATTTTTATATTTATTAGTGTTTTTAATACTTTTCAAATATTGACCAATTACAATCATAAATTTTAGATAAATGCCCGCTTAGATTTCGCCCGAGACTTACTTTAAAGTTAAATATATCTTCCACACCAAACATTGAATCTGAAAAATAATATTAATTTATTGAATAACTTTAGGATCAAATTTTGGTTTTAGAGACATCAATTAATGGCAAAATCGAAATTTATTTTATTATTACTGATTATAGGTTGACAGAAATACTCGAAACATTGCTTCTATACGAGATGAGTAAGTAAATTTTATGTTAATATAATGACCAAAAATTTTGAATTCTAGAATACCGAATGTTGAATTTTCCAAATTAGTTTAACTAGATTCTTTTTGGTTTCTTAAAATTAAACTGATTTATTTATCTATTAATTGATTTGTGGTCAGATCAACTATAAATATTTATGAACTGAGAATTAATTTCTAATCAAAAATCTCACGAAATCAAATTCTATATTCATTTCTAGATTCTAGAGACCGCTAGAAAATCATTTTTGATTTTCCAACATCTTTGATTCTCACTAATTAATTATTCTTTGACAGCCCAGAGAGACTTTTAGGTCAGCGGAACATGATCAAAACAGTCTGGGAAAACTAGGTGTTCCATTTAGACAAAAACGACGTCTTCTCTGCTACGCAGTAGCCTGTCCATGCATAGTCTCCTACGATTTTAATCACTTTTTGAGCATGGTAAGCGATATAAAACTCAACAAGATGCTCGGTTTTAAACAAATTAAATTTTTTGTGGTGACTGGCTTATTTAATTGCACGTTTATTTACACCTCTAAATCGGCGTGTCTCAAAGTGAATACCACGGGCTAGTACTAGGGGTGACGCGAAAATTCAAAAAATTATTTTATTATTTAAGTAAATTTATTTTAGTTAGACCAAATAAATAGATTTTCAACAAATAACGTTCCGTGTGGACATCTATAGTGTTATTGTTATTTTTTAGTATTTTTTTGTAGATTTATTATATTCGAGTTAATGAACAACAAAACGTTTTATTGAAATAACTCAAAAGACGATCATTGTCTGTATAAAAATTAAAGATAAAGAAACGAAAATAGCTGGACGAATATCCTTTATATGGATTTGCAAAGTGCTGTGATAAATATGCTTTATCGAAAGCCGAATGTATGTTTTGTCACAAAATATTGTGTAACGCTTATCTTGTTTCTTCTAAACTTTCATTTGTGAACTAGTAGATCATTTGGAGCAATTAAAAGTGAATTAAAAAAATATTTTCCAGGCAAAAAAGTGAATAATGATTAGATTAAGAATCCTTTCATAATGATCAATAAATTGGAAAATATTTCTTCTGCTGAATATCAACAAATTTTTGAAATGTCAACAGATCACGGATTGAAAGAATTGGTAAAAAAGTTAAACAATTTTTAGATTTAGAATTGAAGCATTGTTCATTTTTTGAGTAAATACAAAATCAGTATCCATCATCGTCAGACCAGTCTGTCTATGCTCTCTTACCATTTTATGTGAATCTGCATTTTCCATGCTCTTTAAAGATGCTCTTTAAAGATTGGGAAGGACGTCAGTCGACTTAAAGCTGAATAATATATCCGTACCCTTCTGCAGGAGTCAGACGGTCCTAGGGGTAACCCTCGACATGCACCTCTGTTTCTCCCCACATGCGGACAACCTCCTTCGCAAATGCGAACAAAAATTGAACATACTACGAACTCTATCCGGAATATGGAAAAACGGGTCGCACCCGGTACTGCCGAATATCTACCGCAAGTACTTCGAACCTTGTATTGCCTACGCTTGCGGATCATGGGGTTCGCGGCTATCGTGGTCCAACAGGAGGCGAATCGAGGAGGCCCAACAAAGGGCCCTCAGATTAACCGATCGTTGGTCACATGATAGCCAACGGCCGGTTCCAGCTTCTCTGGAAGACCTCATCAAGCTGAACCTGGGCCCGTCAGCCAATGCTCCGCCAAAAACAGCCTGCCGCCCAGTGCGATCTTGTGTGGGCTCGTGAAGGATCACCGAGCGAGGATGAGGTCCCTGGTTGAGTGCATCGGGATCACGTGACGTTTGTTCGGTTTTTAGCGTGGTCTTGGTGAAAAAAAGGGTGTCACGAAACAAAAAATTTAGGAAACCCTGCTCTAAATAACTAAAAAAATTGAAATGTTATTCATGTATTGTAACCAAGCTACAGAATGAGAAGTAAGCTTTCTAAGATTAGTGACAATTAGAAAAAAACGATTCATGCGAACTGCCGTGGGTGAAAGTACGTGGGACAACGAGAGGGGGATGCCCCAAACTGCCCCAGCTAGAGCCACTGGTTGGAGTAAAAAATAAAAAGTCTAGCCATTCTTGGGAAGAGTGCAGAAAGAACCGTCTTACATTCGGGAGAAAAGACAAGTGGAGGTGAAAACTAAGGCGAAAGTGAAAAAGGTATCTCTGGACAACATACAATTGCGAAAGGTAAAGCAATATGATTACTGTAGGCTGTGTTGGCCAAGTACGAGGTGTCGCTACCGAAAGAACTGGCTTGTTTGCCTCGAAACAAGATCGAGACACAACTGAAGTTTATGGACGAATACTGGGGAAATAGAAATTTGCTGGAGACGATTGGGGTAATTCGTGAGAACCCGTGGGTGGGGTTCTTCTATTTGGTCCCAGCAGTAAGCAAGTCGAGTGTGGAGTATCACTATTATAACCTCAAGTGAGTGGAATCAGTCGATTTTAGGGTGACTAACTATCAGGAGATTTCAAAGACGGATTACTGCACAATGAGTGGAGTAGGCTTCACTCGAACAAGACAGGGCGACGAAGTTGACTTTACTCACCTTCATGTGTTTGAACAAGAATATAAACATTTCCGTGCTATCCACAAAGTACATTAAAACGAGTCCATCAGATCCCTACCTTTCAACAATTTAAGCGATGGAAGGCATTCATGGTCTGGCGTTGGACTATTCGCTGCGAAAAGATTAAAAGTGCTAAAAAACAAATAGAAAACTCTCTTTTCTTGGTCAATCCGGTAGATTTCAGTGTTTATATCAAGCCTCTCCGGTCCGCCCTTTTGAGTCTTCGAGGAATGAGCTACCGAATCTGTGATCTGACGTTGACTAACTTGGCATACGACCAAACAGTGAGTCTGGACAAGTTTGTGCAAGACCACGCTTCGTCGACTGCCCAAATGCAGGAGAAACTAAAGGAATTCCGAAGCATTGTGATTGACGTGATCAAATGTGCCTGTCGAACTGCCCTGCTCGAGAAGGGTTTCAACCCCGACGACTATCCATTCCGTGAAATCTACGACAGTCCTCGCAATGATAACACAAGTAGGTGACTCTGAGGAAGAGGAAATGGCTGAATTCGCAGAAGCCTGTGAGAATTTAAGTTATACGGAACAGGCTGCCAAGAGAGAGGAATGCAGGCGACTGACATGGTTAGGTGAACTAATAGAATGTAGTTTCGTCTGTTTGTCGGACTATTTGATCACAAATGCACTTCACACTCTCACGGTCCGCTCGATCGAGACCATCAAAAATTATTTATCCAACCAAATAAACCTCACTCCTTCCGACAATATCATTTCCAGTTTTACTCGGACTAAGCAAGACGTGAGTGGGGACTTGGAAGAATATTTCAGCCTGAAAGAGGCAGGAATCCAAGTCAATATAAGGCAAGCAAAGGTACCTTGGAATGACAATGCTAGAAACCATTTGACCAAGTAATTGAGTCCTGTCCCTCTTTCCTGGTGGAAATGCTGCTCGAAAACGGACAAATTGAATTCTCGCCCAATCTGGAGACGTTTGAGACTGCATTGGAAGAAATAGGAAACAACTTTACAAAAACGATGATTGCAGTAGAAAATCTCTTACCTGACCCTCATTTTCACCCATTCACAAAGTAATTCTTCACACCAACAAAAGACCTTTCATCAACAATAAATTTGAGGAGAGGACGAGTGGGACGGGACCAAACTTGAAGGCTATCTTCGAAGACGATACACACTTGCAAGCAGTCAGAAAAGATGTACAGGTATTTCCGTGCTCGTATTGCAGGACTGCATTGGAAAGGCCTTCTCAGCAGCCAATAAATACGCGCAAACTTTTTCCAGTTACCTTGAGTTCTACAACATGGACGAGGCCCTCGGAATTGACTCGTTTCTTAACAAACATGTTCAGTTCTTGGCTTCTTCATTGGAAAAGCATCACATTGAAAGCCGAATGGCCATCAGTATTGTCGAGAAACGTGCTATCGGTTTGCTTCTTGTGGATGCTCGTGAATTTAAACAAAAGTTATGTCCCTCTCCCAATCGGTGCATTCAAGTACGACCCTTAAAGCACGTATAGTACATCCACGACGTTCTTCCCAACCAGGCACGCCAGATGGTCGACAAAGTGCTCAGTGGTCTCAATGACGCCCAATTCCGTCTGGATATGCGACCGAGCGATACACCTGAAATTGTGCAAAGTCTGCTCTTCTTGGACGAGATACAAGAACGAGTTTGTAGACCATTTTGAAGCGTAGATTGATTTTGTGGAAAGTGAAATTGACATCATCAGGGACATGTACGAACTCATTTCCAAGTTCAGTGTCCCCTCGCCCCCTGAAGACGACGTGATCTACCAGGTTTGTGAGTAAGAGCGACTCAGACTGTGACTCCCACAATAAATAATGTGCGTAACAGCATCGATAAAGTGTCCGCTGAGCGACAAGACACGATTCGGAAACTGTGTCTCTCACTGGACAAGGACACATGTGAATTATTCAAAGAAATCAAGGAAATCAAGAAAAGTGTCCAAGTAGGTCGATATCTAATTCCAGAATCCATCCAATCTTGACCCGGCGGGAAATAAGGAAGAGATCCTGAGTTGTTTGGGAATCCACGGTGCACGTGTGGAGGAACTGAAAGAAAAGACTGAATTGTACAGGAGTCACCAACTGCGTTTCCAACTGGAGGTCACCACATATGAGGAGTTGGAAGACGTACAAGAGGAAATTTCGCTCAAGACGATTCTGTGGAATTCGATAGACGAATGGGAAACCCTGGTGCAGTCATGGATTGACGTTTGTTGATGATAAACAGTGGTAGGTCGACCTAAAGCAGTGCGACTTAGACCAACTTGACTCGATCACGGGTAAGTATTGGAAGATTGTGCAAAAACTGGACAAAGGACTGTCCCCGAATTTAATGACCAGCCAGTTGAAAGAACGGGTATGAAGTTTTATGTATTAGCAGGTGAATTATATTAAGTACAAAATTCCTGTTTTGATGAACCTGAAAAACCCGGCCTTGAAAGCACGGCACTGGGCCGTGATCAATGAAATTATAAACATTGAATCCATGACTATCAGCAGTCTAGAGCAATGCAATGCCTTTGAATACGACCAGCAAATTAAGGAAATATCCACCAAGGCTTCATCCGAAGCCGCACTCGAGTCAATGTTCAAAAAAGTATTCAACTCCCAAAATCGTAGATCGAGGACTCGTGGAAGCATACCGAGTTCCACGTCCCTGTCTACAAAGAGCAAAGAGACGTTTATGTGCTTGGAGGAACTGAGGACATTGAGCAACTCTTGGATGATTCGATTGTGGGTGTCTCCAGTATCCTTTCCTCGAGAAATGTGGGCCCGATCAGTTCGAGAGTAGAAGAACTAAAAAAACAATTCCAAGTTTTTGAGGCCACGCTGGTAAGTGGAGTGATTATGGAGATCAGAACGAGTGGCTCGAATGCCAAAAGTCTTGGATGTACTTGGAATCCATCTTTTCTGCCCCTGAGATACAACGACAGCTTCCCGAGGAGTCCAAACTCTTTTCCAAAGTGGACAAGTCGTTCAAGGAAATAATGAGGAAGACTCATCGTGTGCCTCTGGCAATTCGAGCATGCACTCAGGCAGGTACCATATTCCCTCGAACAAGCAGGACTGGTTGATACTTTCACCAACAACAATCAAATGCTTCAACAAATTCTCAAATGTCTCGAAAAGTACTTGGAAACAAAAAGAGAGGCTTTTCCGCGGTTCTATTTTCTTTCCAACGATCAACTTTTGGACATTTTGGCTCAGACTCGAAACCCCATGGCAGTGCAGCCACATCTGAATAAATGTTTCGACGCAATAAAGTCTCTCGAATTCGAACCAAGCACTCCTAACATACTTGCCATGATATCTCCCGAAGGCGAAAAGGTCAAGTTAAGAAAAGTTCGTGTCACATAAATTGACCAAACAGGGTCTCCGTGCTCGTGGAAACGTGGAAGATTGGCTGTCCAATGTAGAAGAGGCCATGCTCATTAGTGTGCGTAATCACACCAAGAAGGCACTCCTCAGCAAAAAACCCTTTGAGGAGTGGGTCAAGACGTGGCCCTCGCAGGTGGTCTTGACAGTGTCCCAAATATGCTGGTGTGAGACCATCTCTCAAATATTATCCAATGGGTCACAAATGTCTGATTTTGAGCAAACGAGCGTAGCCCGATTGAATTATTTGGCTGATCAAGTGCGACAGCCCAACTCAGAGCTTTTTCAGCAAATTCTCTGCACACTTATAACAATCAATGTCCACTGCCGAGACATAGTTAGTCAACTTGTTGCAGACAGAGTAAAACATATTCAAGTAAAAATAGGTCACTGACATTGGAGATTTTGCATGGGTAAAACAGCTGCGGTATTACTGGGAGGCCGAGGACTGTGTTGTGCGAATGTCTATTTCCGAATATAAATACGGCTACGAATATGTGGGAGCGTCCTCCCGACTGGTGATCACCCCCCTTACTGTATGTTCTCTTCTGTATTCAGGACCGTTGTTACATTTGTTTGATGGGCGCACTCCAGTTCGACCTTGGCGGGGCACCAGCTGGTCCTGCTGGCACCGGAAAGACCGAAACCACCAAAGACCTGGCCAAGACACTGGGAAAGCATTGTGTTGTGTTCAATTGTTCGGACGGATTGGACTATCAAGTTGAATTCATCAATTTATGTAGACCATGGGACGGTTTTTCACTGGTCTTGTCCAGTCTGGTTCGTGGTGCTGTTTCGACGAGTTCAATCGAATTGATATTCAAGTCCTCTCAGTCATTGCCCAACAACTCATCACAATACGCAACGCAAAAGCAGCTAAACTAACCACATTCAACTTTGAAGGAAAAAATGTTCAACTTGTCCCAACTTGTGCTACTTTTATAACTATGAATCCTTCCTATGCTGGTCGTACAGAATTGCCTGACAACTTGAAAGCACTTTTCCGTCCCTTCTCTATGATGGTCCCCGATTACAGTCCTCCAAATTACTTTATTATATTAGAACTCATTGCAGAGGTCATTCTCTACTCGCAAGGCTTCCAAACCTCTAAATACCTTTCCAACAAAGTTGTCCAACTTTACAAACTCTGTTCGGAGCAACTCTCCCAGCAGGATCACTACGATTTCGGCATGAGAGCCCTCAAATCAGTCTTGGTCATGGCCGGTTCGCAAAAACAACAAAATCCAGACGAGGATGAAAGCATCGTTTTGATCAGGGCAATCCGAGGGGCCAATCTCCCCAAATTTCTGAGACGAGACGCGGATTTGTTTCTGGTGGAATGTTTAACTAACCCCCAGGACATTGTCCTTGACTTGTTTCCAGGAATCACTGTTGGTGAAAACGACTACGAAGAGTTCAGTCGGGAAATTGGGAATATCTGTCAGAAAAACAACTTGAGTGTTGTGAAGGCACAGTCCAAGCAAATTGTCCAATTGTACGAGACAATGTTGGTAAGGCACGGAGTAATGCTGGTGGGACCCACCGGTGGTGGCAAGACGACGTTGTACCAAGTGAATGACATGTCACATTGAGTAGACGTTGGCACAAGTTGAGGGACACGTGGGATCAGTGGAGACTTGTGTGATCAACCCGAAAGCCATTTCAATGCAAGAACTCTACGGCGGCGTGAACAAACAGACTTTGGAATGGAAAGACGGACTGATGGCCCTGACAATAAGAAAAGCCGTTTCTGTAAGTCATTGCCATTAAATACAGGCCAACAACCCCCACTGGGTCATCTGCGACGGACCTGTGGATGCTTCGTGGATCGAGAACATGAACACTGTACTTGACGACAATAAAATGCTTTGTCTGCCCAACAGTGAGCGTATTAAACTCACTCCAAACATTCGTATGCTTTTCGAAGTCGAGGACCTGTCCGTCGCCTCGCCTGCAACTGTCAGTCGGTAGACAATTTTTTTGGACAAATAGATGTGGAATGCTCTACGTTGATTCACAAGATCTCGGATGGCTTCCGTGGGTGCAAAGATGGCTGAAGTCGCACAAGAACAAACTAAGTGAGACCACTTTCAACCACATTCTCGAACTATTTACGAAATATGTAGACGAGGGTCTTCATTTTGTGTCCACCAAGACCACCCAGGTCATTCGGCAGGTTGCACGTGTCGAGAATTTGTAGTGTGATTTGGCCAAGGTTACTACTCTCTGCAAACTCATCGAGTCTATTCTCTTCCCCCTCAAAGAGCCTTCTCGAACCGTTATTTCTACAATTTTCGTTTTTTGCTACTTGTGGGCTATCGGAGGGAATTTAGTCGAGTCTGACTGGGATGTGTTTGATACGTTCATTAAACAACTCTTTGAAGAGAACGGCGACGTCAGGGTAGCTCCTGTCAATCAACAGATTCCCGGCCAAGGTGATCTCTGGAGTTACTACGTGGACACGGAGACAAGAAAAATGGAGCATTGGGAACGAGCCATTCCCCCCTTCCATTCGGGCAGTGGGTTCTTCGATATGATTGTCCCAAACAGTGATACTGTCAAATACGGCTTTTTGGCTGATAAGTTGATCACAGTCCAAATGCCCGTCATGTTTGTGGGGAAAAGTGGAGTTGGCAAGGTACCAAGTCATGGATGTCCCAGTCTGTAATTGCACGGAACACATTGCACCAATTGAGGACTCAGTCAAATGTCTTGCCTCTCTCCCTCAATTTTTCGGCGCAAACGAGCAGTGCCAGCATTCAGCAAATGATTGAAGCTAAACTTGAAAAACACCGTCGCAACATCTTAGGTGACTAATTGAGCATATTTTCCAGGGCCTTCGAAAGGGAAGCATATGGTGGTCTTCCTTGATGACGTAAACATGCCTAAACCCGACCTTTATGGGTGCCAGCCTCCAATCGAATTGTTGAGGCAGTTGCAGGACATGAGAGGACTATATGATCGGCAATCACTGAGCTGGCGATGGATCACAGTTGAGGGATTGTAATATTTCTAGGACGTGACATTGATGGCCGCCTGTGGACCTCAAGGGTGCATGACCAATCGCTTCACTCGGCATTTTTCCATCCTTAATGTCCCCCCTCCCTCAGATCACAACCTCAAACATATTTTCCAGGTGGTCTGGATGAGTATACTTCAGAACATTTTGCAAGTTATGGAATTTCCCCACCAAGTCAGACTGGCAGTCGACTCGGTGATTTTGGCCTCCGTCGAAATTTACCAGAGAATGCAGAACGAGTTGCTCCCGACCCCCTCTAAGTGTCACTACTCGTTCAATCTGAGAGACTTGGCAAGATGTTTCCAAGGTAAGAGTTTGCACGTGTTTCAGGAATCATGCAAGTCAAGACCATCTTCGACGACCAATCACTTTACAAACTGTTCTATCATGAAATCACCAGGGCATTTCAAGACCGCCTCATCGATCAAACTGACCAAAATTTGTTTCAAACTATTTTGCGACAGACCTCTTCCACTTACGAAGTGTTTGGCTCATTCATTTGTAGTCTTTCATGACCAACCCTCCAATTTACGGTGATTTGATGAACAGGGGAAAGTACGAGGAAATGGACAAAAACAAGCTGAGAAGAATGCTCACTGAGGTTAACGAGAGTTCTCTCTACTGTCAGTATCAAAGTGACTTGATCTTGTTTGAAGACGCTATTCAGCATGTTTCACGAATCGCCCGCATAATTCGCCAAGAACGGGGGAATGGACTCCTCGTGGGAGTTGGGGGAACGGGCAAGAAATGTTTCACCAGGTCAAACTGATCAGTCATTTCAGACTGGCCGCACAAATTTACGAATATGAGTGCTTTGAGATCAAAGTCACTCCCAAATACGACTCCACAGCCTTCAGAGAAGACGTCAAAAAACTTTACAAAATAGCGGGAATTGATGACCGGAATGTCGTCTTTCTGCTCGCAGATAATCAAATTAAAGACTTTCTTCAAGAAATAAACGACATTCTGAATTCCGGCCATGTGCCCGACTTATTTGAGGACGAGGATGTGGAACAAATTATAATGAGCTGTCAATCTGAGGGATTGACTGACAGTCGTGAGGCGGTCTATGAGTCGTTCATCGATCGTGTGCGGTAGTAATGTGATAGTCACTACTCAGGCGGAATTTGCACGTTGTCATTACACTGAGTGCGTCTGAATTTCGGACTGTTTACAGGATGTTTCCATCTTTAGTGAACTGCTGCATTATTGACTGGTTTGAAGAATGGAAAGATGAGGGACTGCACTCAGTGGCACACTCATTTATCAGTAAAATAGAATTGAAAGACGAAACTTTAATGGTTGTGTTAATAAGCACAGTCTAGGGAAAATTGTGCGATTGCTGCATTCGAGTGCATCGCAGTGTCTACAAAATGTCAGTCAAATTTGAAGAAGAAATGGGAAGACATTATTGCCTCAATCCAGTCAGTTATATCGAATTACTCAACTTGTTTACATCTATGCTTAGCACGACCAAAGAGTAATTGCATTTCATTATTTCAAGGGACCTCTCTCGGGAACATCAAAAGATTAAAAACGGGTTGGCCAAACTGATAGAAACTAACCAAATCGTCATTTCAATGGAAAAACAACTCCATCAACTGGAGCCTGTGCTTAAAGAAAAGTCAAAGGAAACTGAAAAGTTAATGGAAAAATTGTCGGAAGACCAGGACAAAGCAGATATTGTGAGGATCTGAAAGTAACGCTTAGACACGGAAACTGGTGCTAGAGGACGAGGCTGTGGTGAAGGTAAAGGCGGAAGAAACCAAGGCCATAGCGGAGGATGCTCAACGTGACCTGAAGGAGGCTCTGCCTGAACTGGAGGCTGCCATTAAAGTAATTTGTTATGATGAGAAATAGTCCCTCGACGCACTCGATAAAAGTGACATTGCAGAAATCAGAGTATTCAAAACCCCACCCGAATTAGTGCAGACTGTCATGGAAGCTGTGTGTGTCCTCTTTCACTTAAAGTCTTTTCGAATCTTTGATTTAGAACCGACTGGGCGTCCGCAAAGCAACTGCTGTCGGACACTAACTTGATCAGAAAACTATACGACTACGATAAAGAGAACATAAACGATTCAGTGCTTCGGAAACTCAAGAAATACATCGAGAATGAGAACTTTACTCCTCAAGTGATTGAAAAAGTGTCAAAAGTAAAGTCACTTTTTATGGTTTAGGCCTGTAAATCTTTATGCATGTGGGTTAGGGCTATTTATTTGTTTGCCCAAGTAAACAAAACTGTCCGGCCCAAAAAGGAAAGGTACATTAGTTGAAACACACAAGACTTGCTGTGGCCGAAAAAGACTTGAAGCAAGTCATGACGGTTCTCCACACCAAGCAGACCCAACTCAGCAACGTCCAACAACAAATCAGCGAATTACAAAATGCCTATGAGGCCAGTGTCCTTGAAAAGAGAAATTTGGAAAAACAGATTTCAACCACGACCGGTCGACTGAGACGCGCTTCCAAGCTAATGGAGGCTCTGGGCGACGAGAAAGAAATCTGGGAGGCCGAAATAAAAGTTTGGTAGAGAACGTCAAATTTTAGACACTGGAAAAAAAGATTGAGGACCTCGTTGGGAATGTAATGGTGTGTTCTGCTTGGGTGACGTATGTGGGTGCATTCAGTGTTGGTTACCGAGAGAGACTAATATCGAAATGGGTCAAGTATGCGCGTAGAGAGGGAATACCAATATCAGAGGACTATGACATAATACAAATATTTGCCTCACCCTATCAAGTGCGCCACTGGACGTCCAACAAACTTCCCAACAATCAAGTCTCCATTCAGAACGCACTCCTCGCCACAAAGGGAAACGATGGCCACTCATGATTGACCCACAAGGACAGGTCTCCTTCTTTGTTTTAAGAACAGGCCAACACGTGGATAAGAAGCATGGAGGCTGCCAATGACCTTAAAGTTATTAAATGACGGACAAGCATTTTGCGAGGACATTAGAGAACGCAATTCGAATTGGGGTGCCTTTGTTGATCGAGGATGTGGGAGAGTCAGTGGACCCTCTTCTTTACTCAGTCCTCGAGAAGAGAGTGAGCGATAAATTTAATTGATAGGACGGGGTGATCACACTGGGGGACCGAGATGTGGAATACGACCCTCATTTCCGACTTTACATGACCACAAAATTGAACAATCCCGTTTACCAGCCCAACCTATTCACACGAGTGACAGTAATCAATTTTACAGTCACACTGGGGGGACTCCAAGATCAACTGCTGAGGCAAGAGACCAATGATAAATGATAGTCATGTCGTCCAACTCGAGAAGCCAAAACTAGAACAAGACCGGAATGAATTGATCCTTCAAATAAACAATGACAGAAATCAACTTAAGGCAATCATCGACCGAGTCCTCGTCCTTTGTACGACTCAGAAGGAAATGTCCTCGATAATACTCAACTCATCACTGCTCTCAACGAATCCAAAGTTGTTCAATTTTCTTACTCAGGCCAATTCAGCCAAATCTCCTCTCGTCTTGCCCAGACGGAAATAACCGAAAAAGAGATTACTCGGGCACGGGACGTTTACATAAGTGTTGCTGAGCGAGGCGCAATTCTGTATTTTGTCATCGCGGACATGGCCAAAGTAGACCCAATGTACCAGTTCTCCCTCCAATACTTCAAACAGGCTTCAAATGCTTTCATTAACCACAAATAGATTTTCTCCCAATCCATTCTGGACTGTGTCGAGTCGGGGGACACCAGACTGGACTGTCTTGTCCAAGCAATATCCATCGACGCCTATTTGCACGTTTCTCGGTATTTCTTATTTTTAAAGTCAGGGACTGTTTGAGAAACATAAACTTGTTTTTTTCTTTTCTGTTATGCGCCGAAATAATGCTTGCCCGCAATGACCTCACATCCCACGAACTCGATTTGTTCATTCGAGGAGACATTGAGTCGATCATTTCCGAGGATCTTGCCAATTGCTTTGCCCAAACACGTGCATATGTGACCAGTGGAGACTCAAAGGTCTATTTTATTCCCGATGGCAGATATTCCTGACAGACCATCAACTTGATGAATTCCATGTGGAGTCCGTTACACCTTTCCAAAAAATCCTGCTCGTAAAAGTCTGCCGACGTGATCAAGTACTCTATTTCCAGCCGACTGATTTAGCTGAGTCACGCGATTTCCAACTTAATCAGAGACAACTTGGGACACGAGTACATCCAAAGCAGACCACTCGACATGTCCTCGGTTTATCAACACACCTCCAAAACGACTCCTCTCCTCTTGGTACTCAGCACTGGCTCAGACCCATTCGGGGCCATTCAAAAGCTGAGCGTTGAATATGAAATGCAGGACAGGTCTCCACCTCCTCATTAAAATGGTAGGTGTCTCTTTTTGTCTTTGGGACAAGGACAGGGACCTGTGGCAGAAAAGTATATCGAAACAGCCTTGAAGGATGGGAGTTGGGTTTTTCTGCAAAATTGTCATTTGGCAAAATCGTGGATGGCCCGCCTGGAGCAGATTGTCCTGAATATTCAGGAAAACCCCGAAGGTGTAAATGACTCGTTCCGACTATTCTTTCCTCCATGCCAGCCCCATTTTTTCCCGTGACAGTCCTCCAGAATTGTGTCAAAGTGACAAATGAGGCCCCAAAGGGAATTCGGGCAACGTGGAGAGGTCATTCCGGGAATTAGGCGAGGAATATTTCGAGGAGAAAGAAGGAGGTATTGGAGAGCTTACGTGTGGAAAAACTGGTCTATAGTCTGAGTCTGTTTCACGCGGTCGTATTAGAGCGGAAGAAATACGGGCCACTGGGATGGAATATAATGGTAAGATTATTGTTACTTTACAAATAGTACGAGTTCACCGATTCTGACCGCGAATGTTCTCTTCTTAACGCTAAGTTCTTATGCAGTGGCGGGACTATTCCCTGGCACTCCCTCAATTACATAAACAGAGAGGTAGTCACGTGTATTCATCACTAGATTACTTATGGGGGGAGAGTCACTGATCAATGGGATCTGCGCTGTCTGGGAGTTATTCTCGACCGATTTATCAACCAGCAAATTCTCGAAGATACGAACATTAATGGACAATATGACCCTATTTTTAAAGAGAACAAACATTTTCTAGACGGACTCCCTTTGCAAGATTCACCTAATATATTCGGGATGCACGAAAATGCAGATATATCATTCCAAGTATGTTTCCACTCTCAGTCGATAGTTGTCACAATCTTCCGACTTGCTAGAGACCATCAGGAACATTAAACCACACATCGCGGTCAAGGAACTGGGCAAACTAGTGACGAGATCGTAGAGGAATTATCAACTCAATTCAACACAATTGCCCCTAAAACTAGCAGAATAACACATTGGTTGACCAATCCACTCATCCAATAGACCAAGAGCAATTCCCTCGCCATTTTCTTATCACAAGAAATAGAAAAAATGGCTATCTGCTGGAAACTATTCAGGTCTGATCATCTCATCATTTGCAGAAGTCCCTCAATCACTTGCAGAGAGCAATCCAAGGATTCCAAGTCCTCACTGAAGACTTGGAAATGTGCTACAATTCTCTATTGAAAAACCAGGCAATTATCAATTCTTCATGAAACAGGTCCCCTCAATATGGGAGAGGGTCGCTTACCCTTCCCTTCACTCTCTCTCCTCCTGGATTCTCGATCTTACAATGCGATGTGAATTCTTCAATTTTTGGATTAAAAATGGCACTCCTAAATCTTTTTGGATACCTGCCTTGTTCTTCCCCCAAGGTTGACACAACTCACTCTATCAGGCTTCCTCACTGCCGTGTTACAGAACTATTCCCGCAAATATCAACTCCCCATGACACTCTTTCCTTTAGTTTCCAACCTCTTCCCCAATACATCCACCAATCAAACCTCGCAGAAGAGATCAGGACTCGCGCAAATTTGGCCAACCATTGTCAGTCGATACTCAAGTTAGTCTTAGTCACTACTCCATAGATTCAAGACATTGAAGACGGCGCTCTCATTCACGGACTTTACACCCAAGGCTTCCGATGGAGTGACCAGGGTCAAATGGACGAGATGAACTACAGGGAAATGTCCTCCATTATGCCTGTCATCCACGTCTTACCCACACAGAACTTCACTCCTCCAAGCCACGATTACATAGCCCCTCTCTATAAAACCACGCAGAGGTCAGGAGTCCTCTCAACTACTGGTTTATATTTATTCTAGAACAATAGGTCATTCTACTAACTTTATTGTGGCAGTCAACCTCCCCACTGACCAAAAGGACAGTCACTGGATACAGCGAGGGGCAGCTCTATTTTGCCAATTGGCCGACTAATATTAACTTTTATTAACATTCGCTTGTCTCGTTAACCCAACCAAAACAAAATATTAAATCCCCTAGATCAGGGGTCTGCAAAAGTAAGCTCGCAAGCTTTTTTTGGCTCTTTAGGTCTTAAGTAGACTTTCAATTTTATTATTTTTATTATATGATTTATGTAAAATTATTTAAAAGTTTACATATTTAGTCGTAAATTTTGCTCGTACGATATAGCATGTATTTTAAGCCTCGGTTAAAAAAGACTCTTTCATTTTTAATTTTTTTTGTTAATTTTTTCTTTATTAATAATTGATAACTCACCAAAGAAATAAGGAATCACTGCTTTGAGTTATTTCAAGAATTTATTATGTAATATGGGCAGACGAATACGCATAGGCAACCGGTTACATTGTACTTTGAAACTCTAATTTTATCTACGTAACTAGTAAATAAGAATGCTTGCTTTATTTTGACACAATTATTTGATAAAATGTTAATTATAAACTCGAATTTATCTAGCCGCAAAAAAGTGTTCATGTGACATGGGCAGCTTGTTACATTTTTTGACTTTGTAAACGTGCAACTAAAATTTTTCAATTATCCCAAACATTATTTATATATAATAACATAAATTTCAACTGTCAAGACCTGATTACACCTGGACTAAACATAGACTCGCAAAATAATTTCGGGCTAAAAATTTTTTTTAATTTTCTTATCATGTTGTGTTTACTTTTTTAATAATAATTACAAAATATGTATATGTTTATACTGATTTGTATGATTAAATAAACTACAAAATGAGGTTAAATCTCTGATATGTTAATACAGCTTAATAGATAGAATTACGGTTAAAATTAGAAGTAAAGTTTGGAAGTGGCTAGGACTAGTATATGGTTTGGATTAGTAAGTGGTTGAGGTTAGGATATGGCAGGGGTTAGGGTTAAGATATAGTTTGATTGAGTGAAGGTTAAGAAATTCATTTTAATGAAAATTTTGTCAGAAAAGCTTACAAATTCGACATGCTTGCTAGTGAACTGAGAGTAATCTACATTCCAAGGCAACTACGTACCATTGGTTCAAATATGAAACGGTGTTGTGTGAAATTCTATGAACATCACTGCTATTCAATCAATCTCGAAGGACCCACACAAGCTTGTATTCATTTGTGGTATCCGAAAAACATTGTAGACTATGCGTGTAGAGCATTAATTTAAAAGAATGGAAAAAGTTTCGGTTTACAAATGAATCACGGAGAAAGCATTTCATGTGAGGCCATCGAGTCGAACTTGAGAATGACCACAGAAGAATCAAACCCTGTGAGATAAATGAATGGGACCTTTAAAGAGATTGGTTGTGGTTCAAGGAACAGGAAAATCAACTGAAAGTAGACGCATTAATAAAAAAAAGTAATAGTACACTCAACCCTCTCAAATTGGCCATTTTTTACACAATTTATTTCTGGAAAATTGAAAAACTCTGCAAAATAATAAATTCTCAAATTGGCCACAAATTTTAATTTTTTTAGTAGCATATTTTTATTTTTTCAAATTTTTTTAATAAATTTGAATTTTATTAATTTTCGGCAGACAAGTTAAATTATTGATAATACATTCTAGAAAACTTTCTGATTCTGGAATATTCCGTAAAAAGAAGAAAGTTATTCGTTTGATCGCAATCCTCAAAATTTAGCGTATCCATTTTGAAGAAGCAATTTTCAAGTCGTGTGAGGTTACTGTGAAGGTTGTTACAAACAATCAGAATGTCATTAATCAAGTCTATTTTTATTATGAGTGATTTTAAACTTATGAATAATCCCTATGAAGAGATTTACTATTCTTCATTTGACCAAGACATCAAAATATATATCTGTAACAAATTTTGGGACTGGTTTTTGTTAAAATTTGGTTTTTCTTTTAATTAAATCAATAAAAAATTGTGCAAGTTTGGATTTAATTCTGACTGGTGAATGTAACAATAAAGAAAAGTGGAAACAAGAAATATCAGAATAATTAAGTTAGTTATTGAGTACCGTCAGAATATTTTTTTAGTTACATTCACTTGTGCAGGTCATATTATTTGGGATCGGGTGGTCACAGAGGTTGCATTTGAGATACTTTTATTTCCACACTGTTATCGGCTAATAAGATATTTAGTTTATTAGTCACTGTCGTAATTTTTATATGAGAATAATAAATTGTGGGTTGGGACCCATTTGTGAACATGCACATTTTCTGGTCTTTAAAAAAACTACAAAATCAGTAATTTAAAATATTTAAGGTTGAGGCGACGACTGATTTTTGGCAAATGAAAAAGGTATTTGATTGCATGTAACTTTAATGTTAGAATAAGATTTGTACTGATGTGTTAATGCGACTAGACGTGCAAAAGCATCTACATTCACGTAACGAAGGTTATCACAGCTATAAAGATCTCTAATAATTCGAAATATTTAAATATACATATAGAATAATTTATCCAAACCTATCAAGTGAGTTATTTAGTATCTCTCTAGCGAGTCTCCATCACAGACACTAGTTTTATTTGCTAATTGGCCATTTCTCAAATGGCCACAATATTGAAGGAACCAAAAATGGCCAATTTGAGAGGTTGAGTGTATATCCATTCTAAAAAACTTTTGTTTTTTAAAGTAGCATTAACGGTCAGCTGTATTCTATATCATCAACTGTTTGTTTTATTATTATTATTATTTGCAACATACGTAGAATCATATTAGTTATAATTTTACTCGTGCAGCATTAAAAACAATCCTTTGAACCAGCCTCCTCCAACCTCCTCTGTCGTGAGCGAGTTTCCTCAGCTCGTCCAGATCCTCACCACTCCTTAGCCTTTTTTCACACATTTCAGGTCTCCGTCAATGTTTTCCGCAGCGTAACACGTGGACGTCCACGGAAGCTCGATCCCTCTTTCAGGAAGTAGCCCTCCATTGCTATGTTAGCTGGGGCAAGCATGTCCATTCGTAGAATATGGCCAAATAACCTCCACCGCATATTGACGATTTCCACACTCAGAGGGCCAGTTCTGCATCTATTGTATAGCGATTCCTGGTTGATTCTTATAGGCCAGTTCAATCCCAGTAGGGATCTAAGTTGCCTGCGGTGAAAAGAATCGAGTCCACGTTGTTCAGTACTAGACATCCCCAGGTCGCCGAATTATATGTCAGGATTGGTTTGACAAAGGCTTCATACATCCTCAGACGAAGTGACGTACAGAGTCGTCGTTTGCCGATCCACTCTTTTCTTTATCTTGTTCATCGTGCCCAAGCGAGAGCCTTTCTTCTGACAATATCATGGCCGTCCCCAAGTAGAGAACCACTGTTTGTTTCGTATTTGATATTTATGTAACATAAAAATAATAAAGTATTAAATAATTTGTAATGGTTTTTTTCTAAAATTTAAAAAAGAACTTATTTCAAAATTAATTTTCTAATTGAATAAAAATAATTCATCCGGTGGAAATATTGAACATAATTTAAATGATTTTTTTAAATACATTTAGAGAGTGCCATTTTAAAAATCCACTTACCTGGTCGTGGATGCCTGTTATCACTTAGGCAGGCATTCCATCCTTTAGTCATCCATTGCACTTTGGATCGCTATCGGGTGAGGTCGGTTCCAGTCGGGCTGTCCTACGGCATATTTTTTTCGTGTGCTCTTGTGCATTTTTATTTTTGTTCCAATCCATGCATACTAATTGGTATACTAATGAAATTGCAGTTATCACGACTGCAATACTGACTGCCGGTTGTTGACAATTGATTACTACTTTTTCAACTCAGTATTTACATTTTAAAGCGATAAAGTTTCTTTATCTAAAAATTGTTTAAATTGATTTAGTAGATTAGTAACTTAGGTTTTTTTTAGTAGCGAAAAATAAAGCTTTAAAAAAATTGAAAGTAAATCAACCAACTGCACTTTAAAGTCTTTCGGGGCCCGAAGACTAAGCTATTTGACTCCGCAGTGCGTATGGAATGGTATTTTCGGCGAGCACACCGAGACTTGCTGGAAAAGCTAGTTCGTCTCTCTCCGGTCATTTGTTTTCGACAAAATCTTCGATCGATCCTCCAAACGATAGCAGCTGAGTCATCATCTTGTCGACTATTCCAAAAGTTTCGGAAGCAAGGGGTCGAACTCGAAAGTTTCAGAATTGTCTTTTTTACTTTATCCTTTTCTTTTACTCGACCTGGGCATCAGCTCATTTAACGACCTTATTCACTTGTGTGTGGCGAGGAATACTCACCAGCACTCTTTCTATAAGATAGGGTATGCAAACCGTTCGAAAAAATTGTGCTCCCCTACCTGCAGGTGTGGGGCTGGTAGATATCCATACCTATGCGTAACTAATACCAATACATAAATATTTGTCGTTCAGGAGCAATCTTGTCCCTTGAATTTGAGAGCTTTGAGTCAGTCTCAGCTGTGTGACAGTTAAAGAGGTCAGCTGAAGTTGATCCAGTTTAAAACGAATTGACTGAAATTTTTTTTGCATAAAGTTAGGTTGAACTTTAACTTTCTAAGATAAAATAGATCAAGTTGATATCTTTTTAAACTAAATCAGCAACAATTTAATATCCACAAATACAAGACAATTGACTATTGTTCTGAAAAATTATTTTTCTGAAATTTTGCGTCAGACGTAACGGAAGCATTTGTATCAGAAAACATTCCACTCTATAAATTGAGAAAAAGAGCATTTATCACTTATTCGAATTTATTGGGCATCCACCTCCTTCAGAGTTTACTTGCCACAATATAGTGGAAATTTTACAAGCATTTGCTATAAAGAACAATTATCGAAGACAATTGTTCAAGAGAAATGGGTACCCGCAAGAACCAATAGCTGCGAGATTAGGGAGCTGACTCAAATCTGTTTCTTATTATGCTACAAACTGTCAAATGTTATTCAAGTATGGATTTCTTTAAAAGGAGATTTTTTGCTTATTAAAAAAGCGAAAGAATGTTTATTTAATAAACAACATAATGAGATCACAATATTCACTTATCATATTTGCTGGATGATTTAGAATTGACCAATTTTATATTAACAAAATGATGAATTATAATGACATTCTGAATATGACAGTATGTGTATTAACAATGATTATTTTACTTCTAATTACGGAGCCCGAAAAACGATTATTGAAAAAACATTTTAAAGAACTACTATGAGTAAAGGTTGACACTTTTTACAATTTGTAAAAATGAATCTGACAAAGTCGATGGTTTTTTCAATTTATCTATTTCAATAAAAGTATCATAAGTTTGTTAATAGTTTTATTCATTCCTTATAAATTTGATATCTTCATATTTTGCAATTGAGCATCTTAATGGAAATAATCGTACTTATGGATAGGTAATGTCCAGAGTGGTGAGTGGCTAATGATTAATGACCATCAAGTTTTATTAGAATATTGTATTGCTTAAATGGTTCAGCTCTGAAATTAATCAGATTCGGAAAAGCATATTCATGATATTCAGACAATACTCCAAAGCGAGGTCAATCTCTGCAGTTGAAAGAGACTTCTCAAAACATGCTGGGTCCATTAGATTCGCCAGTAAGAAATCTGTTAATACTTGATCAGCTCAGGTTTTCACTTTTTCTAAAATAGCCGTACATTCATAATCCATATAAGTCTGTTCAAGTTTTCTACAACATGACTAATCTTCGTAAAATCATTTTGCATTTTGTCAACAACGACAGCAATTGGTTTAATCAGCAGCAAATCATTGATTTTTTGTTGATTAAAATCAAATGATTTAAATCAAATAACACTGCTAAACAGTGACCTTAATAGACGCTATAAGCAAAGATTTTCGCTGATATTTACAAACTCGTGAGACCTAGTGCTTACAAAATATTTTTCTCGAAATCCTGCAAGGTAAGTTAGTTAGTTACCCCGACCTCTCTAGCTTGTAGGAGGCCGGCTGTCCTCAGACGCTCAGCAGCGAGTGCTGGGCGCTTCCATAATTCTATAATGCCCACCGGAGGCCCCGGTCCGGAGAAAGCTTCTCGAAGCAATAGGCATAGATGGTCCGGAGGAGGAGACTAATAGCCAGATTCATCAATTAGGAGGAAATGTCCAGAACGAAGTTGTGCCAGAGATGTTCTCGTTTCTCTGTCCAGCTAAGACTCCGAGTCGTCCACCAGAGGAGGGGAGTCGTCTAGTAATTTATTCCAGGCAAGTTTTCGAATAGCCTTAATGGAGACATGGTCGTGTATCTGCTTTGTCCTCGATTTCTCGGAGGAAGGCTCAGAAATTTTAGACAGTTCACTGGTTAGATTTGCAATGGTAGGTACTATCATACGGCTGTTTTTTGTATGAGAGAGGAAATGACATAGGTGGTCTGATTCATGGCCGTACTGAGGAATTGCAGGTTCCGCATACGAAGGTGATCTTCCACAGGGAGAATGGTGGTTTCCCATTGGAGATGGTCGGAAGGAGTGAATAGCATGCATCCAGTAATTGTTTAGAGAGCACCATTTTGGATCCTTTGAAGTTTTTGATTGTTACTGGATGAAAGAGAAGAGCCCCAAGCGGGGCTAGCGTAGTTAAGGGAGGTCCTGACATATTATTTGTAGATTATTCTTAGCGTTTCTTAGTCTTGACCGAAGGAGGATCCGGACACTGCACGGAGGACATTCCGAAGGCTTTTGAGATGTCAATCGAATCCAGAATAGTGAAAAGTGCTGGTTTGTTGTTAAAACCATCCGCAATGAAGTCCGTTAGTTTTGTTAGATGCGTAGAGGTGGAGTGAGATGGGTGGAAACCATGTTGGGATCTAGACAGGTTGATGTGTGTTTAAAAATGAATTTCGACTCCACTCCGCGTTTGTAGTTGATAAATGTCCTTTTGGTAATAGGACTTTGGAAGTATTTTTGATCTCCAAAATTACGGGATTGTGGTCAGAAGGAGGGTCGTAAGGAACCGACCAGGAATGTCCGAGAAGCAATTGCACACAATTGTGTTCTTCAATGGCAAGATCCAAGAGAGGTCTGGATTGTAGCCCTTCGAACAACTTGTAGGAGGAGGAATGTACAGGTTGACGATTGTGTAGGCAACATTATTGGGTAATCTACAATTTTAGTCAAAGTATAAATCTCGACGTATAAACAATAGATTTTAATTATTTTTTCATTATTTATTAATTTAGTTTGATTTTAATGGGATTGTCTATTGGATTGTCTGGATTTTCATATTTTTTAGAATAAGAAATTGATTGTTATTAGTACTGTGACGAACTCCAAGTGGGCGTCGGGGAAAATGTGGAACGTATAGAATTGGTAGTGTTAGTGAAGGGAATGTTTACGGATGAGGGTGATAAGACCCCCTCCATTCAGCCCATTAGAGCGGTCCATACGAACGGTTGAAAATCCCTGAATCGAGGGGTAGAACGTGTCGATGTCAGGCGGGTTTTCTATAAAATCATTTTAATTGTATATTAATAAATTTAGTTTATTATTAAGTAATTACGATTTTATTTTTCCCATAAAAAATTAAGTAATAAAAGACGAACTCACATTTTCGTTGTAATGGGTTGTTTTATTATTGAAAAATTTGTAGAGAAATTCAATTAAAATCAAAAATGGCCAAAATAAGAAAAAATCCTTGACTAAAAAAATAATGTAATTTACAATTTACATAATTTCTAGAAACTCAAATGAACTTCCTAGCTCAAAGAAAATTAATTTAAATGATCAAAATAGCATCCAACCAAAAAATAAACCTAAAAAAATTATTGGTGCCACGATGTTTACTGGAGAATTGTTGTTCCTTGTTGCATGGTTGTGCAATTAAAGATAATGTTTCCCAGGAAAGGATCAGATCAGCGCACACTGGTCCCTGCATCTGAATTCAAGATTTCGAATCCACAGCTTGTTATTGAATTCTATCAAATAATCTAAAATTTAAGATTTTTTGTAATTCAACTGTTTTTATGATGTAATATAATCGATTTTATCATTCGATTTAGTTGTGGGAATTAACCTCTAAATCTTGCCATTTTTTGGAACCGACCAAATCTTGACGAGATGTAGAATTTTGGGAGCAATAGAAGTTTGAACTTCCAATTGTTCACCATAATTGAAATGTATTTAAAGTTTTTTTTTTTTTTTTTGTTCACAACAAATATTTATTAAATTTTAATACAGTCAATTAATTAATAGAGATTAATTAATGTCGTGAACTTGAGGTTAGTCCGACGACGAAGCACTGCGGATAGAGAGGCAGTTCCCGCGAAGAATTGCACCGAGATGCGCTGGAAAGCCAGCTCGTCTCCCTCCGGTCATTTTATTCTGTGAGATTCTTCTTCCTCCCACAACCCGTACAGATTTTCTACCTTCTTTCCACCACACCGGAGGTCTCAAAGGCTAGGGGGACAAACTCAACGACGTTCGGAAGCACAGCGTACATTCCGACCCCAAAATGGGCAGACCCCAGGGGTGGGGCACCCTCGGATTTTGGGGCAACCCCCGCAATTTGGGCACTTTATTCCAAAAGTACATTTTGGCAGAAAAAAAATAAAAATCGATAAAAAATTATGGAATTTTTGGGGCACCATAAATCATTTATAAGGAATTAAAATAAAATAAAATTATAATAAATTAATTATTTTTTGTTTTATTTTCAATTTATATTTTTATTGTTGTGGTTATGGATTACGAAACTAAATTGAAGATTGCTAAAGAAATTTTGAAGAAAAATTTATCTGAAGAGCAACTAATGAAAAGTACAACACAAGAAAGGAACAATATCAAGAATAAAACGAAATATTGTACCTTTCTTGCAACACGGCAATACTATTTCTGAGGAATATGACACATTTAAAGCCGATAAAGATAAATTTGATGATCAAGTCTTTGAAATATTTCAAAGACTACGCGTAGATAAAATTCCGATTTCAGGCCCTATTTTGAAAAAATTGCTTAGTTACAGCTTCAAAAATTGGATTACTTTCTTTATGAGTTGGCTACACTCTTAAAATGAATCGTTTTGCAAAAACAACAGAAAAATATTATTAATACTTGACAATGCGGTGCCATAAAACTGCCGAATGTTCGAACATCGAATTTTTATTTTTGCCGAAAAATACAACGCCCTATTTACAACCTTTGGATATCGACAGGAACGTGATTCTTATGCAACAAAAACTGTCTAACAGATGAACATTTAGATCAAGTTGTTAACGAAACAATTGATGGAGAATGCGAAGACATGAACAATAATGTTTATGATACATATTCAGAAACCGAAAATAGTGAAAATGTCGTAGCAAAAACAAAGATCTGCTTAACAATTTAGAAGAAAAAAGGTACTTTTGTCGAAGTAAAAAGGTACTTTTGTCGAAGTGGTCGCAGTTTTTTTAGAAGATAATTAAAATTAATTAATTTTTTTAGTGAAAAATAGATTATTTAATTTATAACCCTCTATCAATAATTTAAATGGTTATTAAAATTATTTAAAATTATTTAACCAATTTAGTCATTTTTAGTACGCGGCATCCAAATTCCAGGACTGTAGAAGGAATTTATGTCTTTTACAATCTGTGCAAAAGATTCCTTATAGTTCTGTATTTGTTTTCGCCACATAAATTCTGAAAAAATAACTAACTAAAAAAACCTGCGAAATAAGATCCCAGATGATGTCTTACAGCTCCTCTTTGAGCTTTATTCTTGCATTTTGCACTTCCCCACATTCGTTCTACTGTCTGGGTGTGCACTCCCGTCGTTGGATCCACAAAGAATTTTCTGAATATATTTATTTCCTTACTTATGGTTAACGGTTTCGTGTGTGTAGCCGTTTTCAACCAATTGATCAGTGAATACCCTAAATGTTAATCAAATAATGCTAACCTTTCCAGCAGTCACTATAAATAATGCTTCCCACCTCGACATATCGAATTACTAGACTGAGCAGTGTTTCTCTGCTCCTATCCGCGACTGGTTGCGAAAAACACTGTTTGGTGGCTCGACAAATACCAAAACATAGCCCAATCGACATATGTATGTTCACCCCAATTGTATTCGTGATGAAGCCATTTGAAGGTATGCCTATCGTAACTCCATAAGTATATGTAGGCGATGACATCCTCAAATGGCAATCTACAATTCTCTAACCAGGTATCTAGAATTATTTGAGAGAAATTATACCTTTTTTAATAGAACATTGGACTCTACACACCAACTCTTGAGCATTTCCAATTGAGCTTCGGTCCCAAGACTAATTCCATCTGATGTCCCTTCGGACATATACGTGATTTTGAAAGGATATCCACATTTGCAGAAAATGCACTGCTCCTCCTTACTTATTGGGAGCTGTCGGAATTTGATTTTGCATAAGTCCACAACAGAATTTCCATGTGACCTATAGTGCCAGTTAATTCAATATTAGGTACATGCTCGCCATAATATTAAAAAAATTAGAAAAAAATTAGTAAAAAATTTAATAATATTTTAAATTGATAGAGCGACTTAAATAAAATATAATATATCCACCTCAAAAATTATTAGATTTTTTAAAAGGCCTAAAAAAAACTGCGACCACTTCGACAAAAGTACCGAAAAAAATTCTAATGTTGCACCAAGTATGCTCCGAGATTTTTTTGATTTTCGGCTGAAATGACGAACAATATCAGACAAAACTCTACAAATAAAAAAAAAATAACTGAATATTTTAGTAAAAATGTTTTTTGATGTTTATTATGGTTTAATTTTTAAAAAAATAACAAACCCCTGTTTTTGGGGCACCCCCGCATTTTGGGGCACTTGGTGCCCCATTTGGGGTCGGACTGTACTTCGTCAACTTCCTTTCTTCTGCCAGCGCACATGCGTAGCCTGGTGTACTGGCTGTTCCTGTGAGCACAGTATCTGAAAAGGAGTCGACGCAAGTTACATCCCAAACAAGAGACCTTCCTCCTCTAAAGGGGAATATAGTCATCCCGTCAGGACGCTTTCCGTCACTGCGGCAGAGCCCAATGGGTTCAAGGGTCGATTAAATTAAAATTACAAAAGAGTTAAGAATTTCTCGAATTATTTAAAAAAATTAATAAAAATAATGATCCAGAGTTTTTTCTTCATAGGTTGGTTCTGATCATGTTGTAAATTGGCCCATGTGAATTTATATCAAAATTGTCATTTTAATAATAAATGTCACAGGCATCGAACGACCCCAAGTTTGAAGGGACCCTACCCTAATTAGATATTTCATACACTTAATAATTGAAATACCCAAAAAGGGATTCTAGAGATACTTGCGTGACCTCAAAATATTTCTATATTAGTAAAATTATGATTACATTAGTACTGCCTTAATTTCAGAAAAATAAATAGACTAATTATAAATAATATAATAAATATTTCAAATGAATGTCATTACAATTTACAAAGCCAATTATATATAGTTAAAAACAAAGTAAAGTAACCAATCGTAAACCCACTTATACCCATTTCCAACACTTCATAGATGTTACCTAACCCTAATCCTAACCCTACCCTAAACCTAGCCCTAATCCTGCCCCTAACCCTACCCTAAACCTAGCCCTAATCCTGCCCCTAACCCTACCCTAAACCTAGCCCTAATCCTGCCCCTAACCCTACCCTAACCCTCATGAGTAAGGTCACAATGTCGCATTGCATGTCATAATTTGATATGTAAAAATAAAATTTTAGACAAGCCATTCTAAAATAATAAATTAAACATTAGAATTATTATAAAAATAATTAAAATACTATTTTTTACATATAATTTATGCCTGCCATTTACTTTTGCCTTTTTAATTCTTAATTTTCCGTTCAACCCTGGGGGTCCCTTCAAGACGGTGACAATAAATTTCTTTAATTTATTACACATTTTCAATTTCTCTTCTGGATTAGTTGATAACTGATTTACTTGGTTATCTTCTGGATAATTTCAATCAGATTGATTTTCCTATTACATGAGAAATTCTTCAACCTCATCCATCTCAACAATAAATTTTGTTTGTTCTATCGTAGCCGCAATTTTAAGCGTCGTGATCAATTGTGATGTGATATACAGTCAACTCTTGTTAATTCGAACTTCAATAATCCGAAAACTTCAATAATCCGAATTTTTTCAATTGAAATTATAAATTTTCTAACTTTTTCCTGCCAAATTTGATTCAATGTTCCGGAAATTCAATAATCCGGATTAATATGGAATGTCGAACGCTAGGATTAATATGGAATGGAATGTCGTTTATTGATCAAAAACAGAAATTAAAAGAAAACAAGGAAAGATCAATCAGAGTTAATAAATGTCTCATACTCAAACACCGACTTTCTCTCTTATCAAGGAGTTTTTCAACGAACTGCTTCCCGGGATCCCGACTGTGCCAGTTGATAAACTATATTTCCTTGGATGTCCACTCAGTGAAGACGAACTCAGGAACCATCTACTTTCTAAAAATGAAGAATTGTCTCGCCTCGCAAAAAGATTGTCATGCCTCGACTCTCACACATCCTTCTTCCTGATGAGAAACAACATCGGACTACCCAACTTTTATACCTACTGCGAAGTTCACCCTGCCACGAACATTACGACAGTCTACTTTCGATAGACAAATCTCTCAAACAAACTGTTGAGTCACTAATCAACGTCCGCTTCGACGAACTCGGTTGGAAGCAATGTAAGCTTCCCTCTGGATTTGGGGTGTCGGTCTAAGATCGGCGCTGGAGGTCGCGTACCCGCATATCTTTCGTCTCTCTCAAGCTGCAACCATTTGACACGGCAAGTCCTTCGTCACACTATTGGACTTCGCTGGAATGAGTCATTTGATGAAGCTTGCCGGGATTGGAACGGGTCAGGACTCAAAATCCCCGAAGACACAACGAAACAAAGGAACTGGGATAACATTGTCTGCTCCAAAATTTCAGAAGGGCTTAAAAAAGAAGCAAATCAACATCGCCTTGCTTGCCTGGTGTCAGCCTCAAGTGGAGGGAGCGGAGCATGGCTTGGTGCAATCCTTGCCAAATCTCGGGACTTTTTTGGACGACGATTCTTTGAGGATTGGAATCGGACAAAGACTTGGACTAGACCATGGCCTGGCCAACCCAAATCGCATCGCGGGCCACTTTGTCCAAATGAATCCTTTCCGCGGGCCGCATATACATGTACATACTAAGGATAGATATCAAAACAACACAGATAAGATTTTATTTAGTAAAATAGCATTCAGTCCAATTATACGTATCATGAGAATCTGTTTTTCTTTATCTTCACTTAATTTTTTCAATCAACTTCACAATTACTAGTTGCACATCTTAATTGGTTTTCTAAGTTTAAAATTTAAACATTTTCCGCGACTCAGCCA